>NW_026557765.1:8413420-8635483 GCF_026930045.1 Uloborus diversus
CTTATGTGCGATTCTTGAGCAATATATTTCGTCATTACTCTTAAAAATTATTACTTTTTAATGAAACATATGACTCGTCACGCGCGTGACAAAGGGTTGACCAAAGGGTTGACTTTTTCGTGGAATGGCCTTAATTAGCTTAAGTTAGGAAGAAACAATGAATAATTATTATTCTTTATTCTTAACGTGAATGGAATAAATCTTAATTTTAATTAGGGATGGTTCGTTCGTGAACGAACTGGTCAAAAAGAACGAATCCTTAAAATGAACGTATCCGGTCGTTCACCTACAAAATGAACGAGCGTTCTTTTGAACGGTGAGCAGTTTGGAACCTTGCATTGATGCACTTGTGATGAAATCGCATTTTCTTTTTTTAAAACACATTCATCTTCAAAATTTTAAGTCATTAATCAATCCCAAATTTCCTTTTTAGCACTGCAGTACAATATATTCAGTTCGAAACTTTTTAATTTCTGCTTTATTCATCACTAATGGTACCCGCACGGCTTTGTCCGTAATTGAAAAATTAAAAGGTTTTTTGGTTTGCCTGTATATTTACAAATAATGTATGGTGAATTGTCTCGCCAATTGGCTTGTACCCATGTTACAGTTCCACGTTATGATAATGTCGTATCTCGCCAATTGGCTTGTTCCCATGTAACGGTTCCACGTTGTGATAATTTCGTAATTTACTCGTCGATCTTATGATAATTTTGTTCTTAAAATTGGAATAGAAAAAGAACAAAATCGAATTTTCGAAAAATCGCTTCGAGGTGCACACCTTCATGCTACAAACTAACTTCGTGCCAAATTTCATGAAAATCGGCCGACAAACATCCTCCGGACAGAGAGACTTTCAGCTTTATTATTAGTAAAGATTGTTCTTTAACCGTTACAGTTCTTCATTTGCAGTTTTCCCATTTATCCATTGTTTGTTTTGGGGTCAAAAAAGGTCAGTTTCGACACCTAACGACAATTCTTATGTATAAAGCAGACGTTTCATGATTATACTAGCAGTACCCGCACGGCTTTGCCTGTAGTAAAAAATTAAAAGGTCATTTGATTCCCCTGTATGTTTACAAATAATGGATGATGAATTCCTTGCCAATTTGCGATGTTAAATGGCTCGCCCATGTTACGGTTTCACGTTATAATAATTTGGTAATTTAATCCTCCACGTTATAATTTGCCCGATAAAATGTTCTTAAAATTGGAATAGAAAAAGAACAAAATCGAATTTTCGAAAAATCGCTTCGAGTTGCACACCCCCATGCTACACACTAATTTTATGCCAAATTTCATGAAAATCAGCTGAACGGTCTTGGCGTTATGCGCGTCACAGAGATCCTGACAGACAAAGATCCAGACAGAGAGAGATCCGGACAGACAGAGTTTCAGCTTTATTATTAGTAGAGATTACATTTGTTAAGTTTATGTTATTTAAGGTACATAGTTTTAATGAATATTTCTTTAGTCTCGTATTTAATATTGTAGACTGTTTCTTTTTTTCCTTTTTTTTGTAGTTCTCTTTGTTATTTATTTCGTGATTTACATTTTTTTTAATGCAACATGAAGTACAGATTTAAAAAAAAATTGTTTTACTTTCACCTGCAATCATATTACGTTTGGAGATATGATATTTCGATTTAGAATTAGTGCACTATTTCCCGTAAGTTCAATTTTGCAAATTTTCCAGCGTAACAAAGTTAATTTTTTTATACAGTAAAATTTAATAACTTGATTTTGTGACGTGCTGAAATTTAACTTGCAATTTTTGAAAGGAAAACATGTCTTACCATTCGGCAACTGAAAAATATCTTACAAAATGAATTTTAATTGCATAATACATCGAAACCAGAATAAAGTTTTTTTTTAATTCGTTTTTCATAGTCATATTTTCCTACTTTTAGATGATTTTAGTTATTTTTCCTGCAAAAATATTGCTATTTAATAAACCATTTCGAATGTACGTGAGTATGTCGTGCAGAGAGATCGCTTGTAACTTTTTAAATGAACGAAGTCGTTCAAATGAACGAGTTAAAGGCACGGATCAAAAGAATAAACGGTCCTCTGATGAACGGATCATTAAAAAGAACGACATTGTCCACCTCTAATTTTGATATTCAAAAAGTGTGCTTTTAATTTCATAAATAAGTAACTCGATTTGTTTTAACTTAAAGTATTATAAAACTTTATAAAATTTTAATGCAATCCCCCCCCCCTCTTACAGCGTTGCAACAAACTAAACACAATCTGTGACTCAACAGTTATTCTTTATTTCCACGATTACGACAATTAGAATTAAGATTTCATTAACTTCAGTTGAAATACCTGTTAATGTTTTCAAAGATTATTACTTTTGATCCAAGCGTTTTCTTGTTTTGAGCAATCACGATTGCTTATTCTTCTCACTTGACTTTTTTGATGTCCTATCATTTTATTTTCCCACCGCCACCCTCCGCACCATCACCGTCGACCGGCTCCTCACGATGCTGCTCCTATAGCGAAAGCCGTCTCCGGGTTGCATCCATGTCCTACACACACGCGCATACATGCACAACTACACACGCACGCACACACATACACCTACACACACATACACAAACACATACACACAACTACCCACACATTCATGCCTGCACACAGACTAAACACATATGCCTACACACACATACACATTCCCCCCCCACACACACATTCATACACACAACTACCCACACATGCCAGCACACAGATACAAACACACATGCCTACACACACATACCCCTACACACAAACACACATACCCCACACACAAACACGCACGCCTACAGACACACTCGTGATTGAGAAAAACATAATTTGAATTCAACATGTCAAAATTCAAATTTTTATTTTATTATTTTTTTACATTCGTTATGGACCATAATATAATTGAACAGCTAAATAACAAAAGTCTAAAAGCAATGCTTTCTGTATTGATATTGTTACACATTTAACACGAGGAATTTTAAGGTTTCTCCTAGGTATAATCAAATTTTTTTACTAATAAAATTTCGTAAACGCAAGAATTCTCAGTAAGTCAAAAAAATCCCTTTAATATCACTATCATTTTAAAACTAACAATGGAAATAAATTGCATATTTATTACTTTTATTTGTTTTAACATTCAAATCTTTTTTCCAATATTCTAAAGGGAAATTTTGTGTATGTAACACATATCTGCGTTGTAACGTTATTGATATTTTCTTAAAAGCTGTTTTTTAATCAGAGTTTTTCCGTTTTTCCATATTTGCGCATGCAATTTTAAGATGTTTATGTTCAAAAATTTTTCATTTCACAAAAAAAAAAATAATAATACATTTACTTCATTTTCTTTTGCCCTTAGCATTTTTAACTAAACAAATTTTCAAAACTTCAAAGAATTACACATGTTAACATTTTTTTAATGCTTTGTAACTATAAGAAAGAAAAAAAAAACATGCTTTCGATGTAAGAGTAATTTCAGGCGTAAAAAGGTTCTTTTTCGAGTTCAATTTCGACTTTTTAAGACATTCGATTTTCGCCCTCAGAGAATATCGTTGTTTTTACTTCCGAAGCTTTTGCACTAGGCCACATTAGATTTCTTGCACGTTCGTTCTTAAAAGTCACGGCCCCAGGCGAATCCGAAAACTTTTAGCTTCACTTTCTGTATTTTATTTCGGAAAGTAAAATCGTTTCCGATAAGTAACAATGCAATACAACAAAGAAATTGCCAACATGAGAATAGTTTTAAAACTGAATTTCCTGGCTAGCTGGTTTCATTGGGAATCGGAACGGATTCGGAAACTGTTTTTCGAAACCGAATGACGTACAAAAACAAGAACAAAAAGGAAAGATACTATAAGAACTACTGCATAGATCTTTCTTAATTAATTCATTGAATAAAACATTTTCATTTTGAATTATAGCTAAAATTACATTAGCTGGAAAAAGAAACACATGCAAAAAGTTTTTGTTTCGCAGTACTGTTAAAAATAATGCATTGTTTGCGTTTCATCCCTAAAATTTAGGCAAAAGAGACATAGTACAGTAAAACTAGGCCTAAAAATAGCCAAACCCAAACATAAAAAAAAAGAGTTGAAACCTGTTGCAAATTACTTCTTACCCTTCTAGCAAGAAGGGGTAAAAAATCCCAGCACTTTGTGCGTCGGGTTTTAGGGGGAATGGGGGTGGGGGAGAAATAATCCTCTTTTTAAATAAAAATAATTTATATTACTTAAAAAAATACAGTTGGCTCTCTGTTTAACGAATTTCAAGGGACCACAAAAAATCGTCCTTAAGTAGAAAGAGTCCTTAAATAGAATGCATTTAACACTATAGTGGACCATCTGGGACCGTAAAACGCCGTCGTTAAATAGAGAAAGTCGTTAAATAAAGCGTCGTTAAACAGAGAGCCAACTGTACTCAAAAGTCGCAGAAATCACTGTATAATAATAAAATAATAAACTCTGGTAGAAAACAATGCTGCGGGGAGGGGAGGGGTCCATGGCGCAGATTACGTCATTGGAATTTTTATGGCAGTTTTTTCAAGGGGTATTTTTCCCTTTCTTAAAGGAACATAATATTTCCTCTTGAAATTTACTCGAAAAATTCCGAAAAAATACTCAACAGCAATTTTTATGTGCCCCCAATTCCGAAACCCGACGCACAATGGGGTGGGACTTTTTACCTCAACAACCTGACTTAAATAGAAGAAACAATAGTGTACGATTTCATACCAGAAAAATGACAACAGTCCTTAAAAATCCCCATTAAAATTATGACATTAGTCCTTAAAAAATCCTCTTCGGATACGGAATTTTTGTAAATAAAATTAACTCTCTTCTAAAAGTCCCAATCCTCGCTAGATTGTGTTGGCGCTTCGTAAGCTACCTCTATTGTGACCTATATCCTTGCCGATAGGAAGAAATGAGGGGAAGAGAATGATGAGGTCTTTATCTCCTCAATATATTAGGAACAGGAGAAAAGGTTCATTAGAATACAGGAAACAGTCTCAAAATAGCGCCAACACACATTAAATACTTATTAGAATTTAGAAAAATGCAATCAGATATCCCCAGTAAAATCTTAACAATAGTACCTTAAAAACTCTCCCTTGATTGAGCACAGCAGTCCTAAAGTCCCCTCAAAGCAACACCAAGAATTTTATTTATTCACACTCAAGCAAAAAATGGCAACTGGTTTTTATTCAGCTATTTACTCCTCAATGATTTCTTTAGCGCTAATTACGTTAATTAGCTTTAGTTCACTCATACGATAAATGTCGAATTGAAAATTGATTTTTACTTGCCGTCCTCAAAATTAAATTGCAAGTGAAGTGCATGTGAGTCTTATTTTCCGTCATAGAAACTAAACAATGGGGTCGTTTCCAAAATTTCAAAAGTATTTTTTTCTGAAAGAGCATGCTTAAAATCATAGAATCTGACCCTTTTTTGATAATTTTGTTTACGTTTAATATTTTTAAAAAAAATCTTAAATCGGAGCGCTTTCAATGTTTACGGCTTCTGCCGATGACATCAATGATGAAATGCCATTTAGTGTTGCCATTCAAAATATTTAATTCACATCTTTACTCACGTGTATTGGCAACGATATGGTTGATAGCAAGCGCAGAGTGCAATATTTAATTCGCTGCTTGATTATCATAACGTGGAAACGTTATAGAAAATACGGTAAGTGCATCATTTGTGACGTCATAAAGACCCCGCCTTGTTTGAAAAATCGGACATTTTAAAAAATAAATTTAAAAAGTTGTTGGGAAAATGAAAGTATTTTCTGGGTCCATTTTTTCCCCTCATCCTATCCATTTCAATGACTAAAAGAAGTACTTTTGACTGAAGGAAACCACCCCATTCTGCTGATTTGCTTACTAGTTTACTCCATGCCATTGAGAGTTACTGCATTTTCCGCGAAAAAAACGAAAAGCTCGAAATTTGTTACTTACTGTCTTCCCCATGCCATCCCGACACTTGGTAAATCTCAAATAATTTTTGCATGTATTTTCATAATTTGCTTATTTATCTCACCACTAATAGCTCTTGGAATTTTCATGACGGTACGCAATTTCTTTCTTGCTATTGCAGTGATTATACTTTTCAAGAAAGTAGTTAAAAGTGCTTATGACTATATTTCTGGTTAATTTAGGCCCTTCATATTTCTGAATCATTGGAAGAGAGTATTTTACGAGGATGTTGTTTTTCACGACCTTTCCAATAATAACGAAAATTAAATTGATACGATAACCATTTTGGGTAGAAAGAGCTATTTTATGTATTTTTTTGGGGTTCTAAAATGAAAATTCGAACGAATCGTTACACTTTCAGCGTTTGCTCCTTCCCTCTACCGGATGCAAAAGTATCCGCGCAACAAATTTGATCAAGATCCGACACAAAATGTGGATTCGTATAAGAAACATACACACACACACATATTATCTGTTTTATTTATAAATATTATTACTATCGTCGTCATCAGCATCATCCTTTATTATCTTCATTCATTTATATATTTTTTTACCTACTAATTAGCCAATAGATAAAATCATGAGTTTTCCTGAATCAGCAACTCAAGACGACGAAAAAATTGACTACTTTTTTTTTGAATCAAATGTTTTGAATTATAAAATAATAGTATACAAAGAACTGAATACCTTTGTGCTAAAAAAAAAGATAACAACGCAACTTTGATATTCAAATTTTCAGGAAACTGTTGACACCTGTTTTATTTTTACAAGAAACCCCGATTTCAGTGCAAAAGACGCAAGTTTGTGGATGAAAAAGCATTCGTAAAAGCATGAAAAAAGGGGATGAAAAGGTGTAATTGAAGAAGGCGTTCCTTGCAATCCAAAAACTCCCCCTCCCCCCTCTCCGTGTCTACTACTTCCTGAAAAGTTGTGAACATAGATTTCGAATTTTTATCCTTTAATAGTATACAAGTTAGAAATAGCAATTAATTTTATTTCCATTCGTAGTAAAATATTTTTCTTTTTTTTTTTGCAAAGAGGAGCGCTTTGACTTTATTTCATTTATTTATCTTCATTTATTACTTAACTATTTATTTCTTGTTATTAACATGGTTATTTTGTTTACTGATGAAGTAAAGCTACGGATTTTTTGGTTTATATTAACAACATGATTTAAATATTTGAATTTACGAGATCTCCTAGCAAAGAATTTCAATCCTGTATTTATTATTTGAAGTACCCGTAGGCTTAAATTTAGGCCAATGCATATTTATTATTCATCCTATGCCTAACTAGAGCAATATTTAAACAATGCCACATTTTTCATTTAATTTTATAACTGTGATGGGAAGAGTACTCTCTAAAAGTCAGAAATACTTGTAACTTTAACGGGGACTTAAACTGTTTCTTTACTGATATTGATTGAAGATGAATAATTTGTATTTTGCACAATTACAATTTTTATTTTATTCGTATCAACCAGTATGTAGACACATAGATGAAAGTTTAAACATATACTTTTGAAATTGAAATTTTCAATAATGTTTTCATGTATGCATTTCAGGCTTACCTAACTTTTTTTTAACCTCCTTTTACAAAAAAGGAAGTATCGTATTCGCGAAAAAAATTTCACTCAAAAATCGACCTTAATTTCCATTTTGCGCACCCCCGAATGAACGTTGAGTTTTTTTTTTTCGACTCGACCACACGTATATAAGTGCCTAAGAACGTATAGACACGCGAAATATCCATTTTGACGATTCCCGAGTTAATTACAACGAGTTTTCTCGTAACGTCCGTATGTGCGTATGTATGTCGCATAACTCAAGAACGGTATGTCCTAGAAAGTTGAAGTTTGGTACGTAGACTCCTAGTGGGGTCTAGTTGTGCACCTTCCCTTTTGGTTGCATTCGGGTGTTTATAAAGGGGTCTTTTGAACTTTTTTGGGGAGAAATCATTGTTAGTTTCGATGTAAACTCAAGTGGTGTTATAACTTGGTGGACACTTGGTGATATATCGCCAGTCTTTTGGTCACCAAGTTTTGTTGCCAACTTGGCGACCAACTTGATTATTCGTTTGAAAATATTTTTTTCTATTGACCAAGAAATATTTCATTATTCAATGCAAAGTGAAAAATATTTTATTTTTCACTTTGCCCCCGAAAAAAAAAAACGATAATGTTCCCTTTTTTTTTGAAGGCGAAGATTTAGTGCCAAAATTTTTTTTAATAATTTTTCAATGCAAGTTTATTATAAAATGCATTGTACTACATTTATGTATTGTAGTTTTAAAAACAAATTTCCCATTTGCTAATTTTGAAAAAGCTAAGTCATCTTGACTATTTCCCTTTGCCCCACATGTATTTCTTTATCCCTCCTATCTCACAAAGGATTTATTCAAGATGAGTTTTTAATATTACGTTCAGTTACCAACAACAAACACTAATTGAACCAGTTGGCATTTAATACAGCTTTTCGGATAAAGAAATTCTTCGTTTCTTATTCTTTACTTTAAAATCCATCTGGATCCACTGGGGAATTCTTGGTTCGTCTTTCCTGAAAAATCTTGGCGGAAACTGTATTGTTGTTTACGTGCGTAGAAGTTTCAAAGAAATGTCTCTGAGGGGAAAAGAGTTTTGACTATTTTTTAAAATATTTTCCCCTCAAACAGAACATAAAACATCAATCACAAAAAGTACTTGGTTTTTTACCATAAAATACGATTATATCAAAGAAATCTATTTTTTTCAAAAGCAAGACAATTCCTTAAATTTAATTTGCATCCTTTAGACACAAACATACATTAGAAAGAGCTCTGATAATATTGTTTTTCCCATCAGGATTTTCTATTTCCATTTTTTAATGCTTTACACTGATGCATTAAACATGAAAATAGCATAAGTCGCACGCATTTGAAGATTTTTAAGAGTATTATTTCGTGAGACATACAAAAAATTAAATTTGTTTTCTATTTAATTTATTCTGTTTTATGCATCGGTAAACGGATTTACTTGTGAGTACTGTCTGAAAAGCAAATGTTGTTTCTTTAATAAGTATATAGAATTAAATTTATAAAAACATGATGCGCCAACTTTCTTTAAGTATGTCGAAATAGCTAACGATTTCCTAATATTTTTCACGCATCTTTTGCCTTTCAACACATAGTTTCATGTGTTTACGTAGAATTCATTTTGAAGATATGCTCAAACTATATATTTACTTTTGAAATAGATACTTTTGTCACATAGTTACTGCTGTAAATGGATTCTGTCCCTCGAAATATTTGGTTCGAATGCAAGTGGTTGTAGTGCAAATATAATGTAAATTGCTTTCAAACCACTTTTTCTTTTCGTGCGTCCCCCCAAGCCTCGCACGTTGCGTTCTCTAAATATTGTTTCCAATGTATCTTCAACACTAGGTAGTTCTTTTACACCAAAGTACATGTATTTTATTTTCATTTGAAATTTATGTCTTAAACTGATTAAACATTTTAACAAATTAATTTACTGAATTACAAATACTACGTTTTAAGAATCAATTGAAACTTAAAACTCATTTCTTAGACGTTTTTGAATTATTTTAAAGTCATTTTTTAGCCTATTTGCGCCTTTAACTTACATTTCAGCTCATCCATTAAATGCCTAAATAAATTTACATTCGCTGTGATTGAATTACGAAACGTTAAATGATGCAGAATTCATATCCGTTATTTCTAAAAAAAATCTCAAGATTTTTTTCTTATAAATTTCTGCCGCAAATTTGAGTTTTCTAAACAAAAATTCAGTATACTTAAAAAGTCCATGAATAGTTTGTTTAATCCACAAAAATAAAAAAAAATGTTCTGTAAGCGTTTGTAAAATAACTTGGCGGTTTAACAGGACTGGTTAACTGGCTCTTTAGGGGGTCCGGGACACAAAAATTCGCCAAATTTTGCAATTTTTTTTATCATTTAACAAACTTCTCCGTTTTTTTCAGCTTAAAAGGACGTTTGAATATTGTTTCTATTTTAATTACAACGAAATATATAGTTATTTTTGTTGCATGCATTAACTAATAATATATTTAACTTTAAAACTTTAAACGCGTTTTTCTCCATGATGCAATTTTTCCCTGTTTTTTGCATTCAAACTCTTATAAGTCAAGAATTGATAAAATGATTTAATTAAATTTGGAACATATCTTTTTCAAAAAGTTTACTTTAATTTTTATTCAATGAATAAAAAAAAAAACACTTATTGCAAAAAATATTATTTTTAAGAAAAAATTATCTTCGAATTTTCGAAAATTTTCTTTAATTATTTTTTATTTATTTTTTTTTAAATCGCCAAATAAAAATTAAAAATTAGATATTTGTGCGCAATATTTTGAAAAAATGTGAAAATTAAAGAATATTTTAAGTTAAAGTGCTTTAAAGCAATCCCATTTGCTAAAAAAATTAAATTTCAATTTAAAAAATCTTTTTTTAATAGTTATGTTATGATTTTGCTTATTAAATAGATGGTGAATCAGTGCAGAATATTTCAAAACTCTAAACTGTTTAATTTTTTTTTTTTCAAAATGTGTCCCGGATCCCCCGAAATTCGAATAGTTTTGTTCCCAAAAGCTTTGTAAAAAGACATTTGTTTTTATCATCATAATTTATGAAACATTAATTGCTTTTGTGAAAAAAAACGGTATTTATCAGAATTAAATTATGAGTTTAAAAATTATTTTGCTTTTTGTTTTAATTGTGTCAGACATCCAATTAGTGACACAATTATAGAACAGGACGTTTTACTATGATTTTAGTTATTGTTTCTATTTTGAAATATATATTACTATAAATTGATTAAAATATTGCTTCAAGTACTTTTTTTCAATCTTTTGCTTCCCTATGTCAAGGATTCTGAATCAGTGATCAGCGAAAAAATTTGACCAGTGCTCGGAGTTTTTTAAACGTTTGCGTTAAAAACTTCTCTTATTAAAAAAAAAGAGAACACGATGTTTTAAAATAAATGTTGTCATTGTTTTCATATCTTTCTAAAAATTTTCTCGAAGTTTTACTTTCTTATGTATAAAAATTACAATAATTTCTTATGTTTACATTTAAATATTATTTTAAGTAAGTAAAAAAAAATCTTACAATTCATTTATAAAAGAACTTTTCAAGGTTATAAAGCTTCGTTTTGTGCATCGAAAAACCTTCCGGTCAGAAAAATAATTTCAAAATTTTTTATAGATGCCTATTTTTTTTTCACCTTTTTTTATTGGTCCGCGGTCAAAAGGGGTTGAAAAAGACTACACCGTAGCATTCATGATTAAGGCTCACAGTCAAATAATTTATCAAAAAGAAATTACTGAATAGCAGTCCTTCTCTTTCTTAAGTATTTCGACCCGTTATGTAGTTTGCTTCATGTTTCCCCTAAAGGTTTACGCATCTGAAGTTTTATTTTTCAAAATGTGATTACTTTACAATGGCTTTGAATATGCATTTCCTTAGATCGCAACGCCACAGCACTTGAGTCGAGAATTGGCAACGCTTCAGGGATTTGTGCTGTTAATATCTTTTGTGTTCTTTTAAAAAGTTGTAGCTGAAAACTCTTAGAAAATAGATGCAAAAACTACTTTTCAATGCAAAAGAAAAATAATTTTTTGTTGATGCGAAATAATGTAAAGAAGCCTTAAGAAAAACTGTTTGAATGTTAACTCCGCTATTGAATAAAATTGTACAAGAAAGAACGAAATGTAACTGTCAACCGAATTATTGATGCAGTTCATGCTTAAATTATATCGTGTTTTTCAAAAGAAAGTTAAAAAAAAAAAAAAAAACAAACAAACAAGTATCATTTATGGAGAAAAATCTTTCGTTATTATTTTTTACTGCTTACCAAATAACATAACACTGGCAGTTTTGAAAAAAATGACTGAAGCATTAAAAAGAAGAAAAAACTTACTGTCTCTAATTGTTATTCGTTCTGTAAAAAGGAATACAATTTGTTGCTTTTCAAAGCAGTTACATGAAACAAAAAGGTGAAGTTTAAATTTTCTACCCTTTCTCTTTAAAATAACTATTAACGACCAAAGACTGATTTGCATTCTATTTAGCTGCATATGGATTGCAACTATAAGCATTTTAAAATAAAATCCAATATTAACTAAAACAATTTAGTTGCAAAAAAAAAACATGTTTTTCACTTCATAAAAATGCATTTTATTTGCAGACTGTCTCAGTTAAATATTCCAGAACTCCTAAGAGGGGTAGGATACATGCTACATAATGTACTATATTATGTACTATATTATATTACATAGTACGAAACGTAAACATATGATAATTTAAGCAATTTCAAAATTTCAAATATTGATACTCATATTGTAACATTTTATGGCAAGTCAAAAATGATTTTTGTGATTTGGAAATGATTAAACTTTTGTTTTTAACATTTTGAATATTAATTGAGATCTACTAATATTCGGTGCATTACAAATTTAGTTAAGATTTAGTGTATTTGTGTTTTAAATGTAATGCTAAATTAGTCAAGTGCATGCGGGCAAAGTGGATGAGTTCATTTTGTTTAACTTATTCAATCCTTTAGTATATCTTTTACTTATTTCGTTATTGATTAATTTAATAACATTCCTTTATTAAATAACTCATTTATTTATTCATTCATTCACAGTTTTACATACTCATTTATTTGTTCTCATATATTTATTATGATTATTTTATTAATTTATCCGCTTCTTGCCTCAGTATCTATTCATTTTTTTATTCATTCTTTTATTTAATCATTCACTTGATCAAAAATATTTTTAATTGTCAAATAAAAACTATTTTATTGGGAAAATATTTCATTCTTCTTAGTGACCTATAAGAAAAAGTGAACATTTTCCACTTTTTTTTAAATTATTATTAAAGGTACAAATTTATTGCAAAAAGTTAAAAATAATGTTTCAATGCAAGTTTTATCATAAATTACATTGTTATTTCTTATTTACCGTAATTTTCAAAAATAATTTCTAATTTCTTCGTTATGGAAAAAGTATGTTTTTTTTACCTATTTAAGATTCTGATTGAAACGCTGAAATTTACCTTTTGTTCAAAATATTTTATACAAATGAAAGTACAACGCACAAGCATTTAAGTAACCCGTAACTATCGAAGTATTTTTAAAAATATTTCAAATTCAGATTAAATTTATATTCACTAAGCTACTTTTTTCCAGTGATAAAAAATATTCTCTTTTCCAATTACTGGAAAATCACAACGCCTCAATATCCAACCGCAACAAAATGTAGAGAGAAATTTAAGATTTCAGAATCCTGACGTAAGCTCCAATTGACACTTTAAAAGCATTCGAATATTTTTCCTTCCAAGAAATTTATTTTTCTCAAGATTACATGAGAAATTGTATTAGATTTCAAGCACGTACGTTTCGACGGCCAAACCTTCTGGTAATTTATTTTTTATTTGCATCTTTTTTTTAGACTTTTTCCTTTAAGGAAAGTTAAATCATTCCGAAAAGCCGGAAAGTAATATTTCAAGAAAAATTGGTAACATGAGAATTATAAATTGACGTTTCCAAGATTGGGAGGGTTGTTTTTTTTTTTTTTTTCAGTTTTTCAGAAATTTTTCTATCTATGAAATTTAATATTTTTTAACGTATAAAATCTCGCTGAAGAAATTTTGAATAAAAATGTTATTTTTATTTTCGATATTTATTGCCTAAGCATCCAATTCGATGTTTTTGTTATTTTCATTTTGAAGTATGAAAAGGAGGTAATTTATATTGTGGTACAGTGTATCTGGGTCCATTTTGTTCTAAACTGAACTGAAATGCTTATTCTTGATTAACGATAAGGGGGAGCGGTTGTACCTTGGGACACTGCTAAGTTCTAAGAATCTATTTTTAGCAGCCATTTTTTGTCATATATAATAATAACTTTCACCACTAAATGGTGCCAAGCAACAATCAGCATCAAGAGTTCAAACTGATGATTTTGTAAGAGAAAGAAAATTTCATGACTCCAAAGCAAATATTTTCTTAACTTGTATTTCATTTTCGGTGTTTGTATTTGTAAAACTAATTATCAACTGAATTTTATTTTGTTAAAAAAAAAAAGAACTTTAACTACTATAGTTATGAGAAAATAATGATAGTGCATCTAGATTGACCACCATTTTGGTTTTTCTTAAACCACGTGGTGATTGTACCTCGGGACAGGCAAAAATATTGTACCTTAGGACGTCTCAAGGTGCAGTATATACATGGTTCTTAATAATTAAGATATGTTTAGGAACATGGAAAAATGTTCCAATCTGAAGTTTTGCAAACACATTTAATGTTAGATAGAAATTCATTAATTCATAATTTATGATTCATTATTCATTGTTCATAATTTAATTCATTACCATGAAAAAAATATTTATTATTTTTGTTTCTTGTTTTTTTTTTTTTTTTTTTTTTGGTGCAAAATTGGTTTAAGTCTATGGCTGTTTCCTGAATCATGAAGAGAATCCCAAGGTACAATAGGATGTTGTACCATTGGTATATTTTGGAGCTCTTACTTTAAATGGCTAGCAATATTTTATTTTCAAAATGTCTGAATTTTAAAAAATATAATGCAGAGAAATATGTTGGGGTATTTTAATGTGACTGTTAGATTTTAAATTCAACTACCATAAAAAATGATTTTTCAACTGAGTAATCATAATTAAAGTTCTAATATCAAAATGCTCTATTTTTAGAACTACTTTTCAAAATGATTTGATATTGTTCTAGAACAGTTGTGAGAATTTTTTTAACAGCAAAAAAAAATACAGAAAATAAAGAAATTTGTTAATTATTGATATGTGTGTGTGGACTTTCCTTCCCAAGAAAAAAATATTCCAAACATTTACTAAACAAGTTATTAGTGTTTGCAGTGAAGACAGTGATAGTGACAAAGTAAAAAGAGGCACTTAATAAAACAAGCAGTGTCTTACCACATTAGGCGGGGAAACGGGTCAGTCACCAAGTTAAGACGATTCAAGAAGGGAAAATAGTGGTAGGATTTTGATGCACACGTTTTATAATCCACTAAGGCAGGGTTTCTCAGCCTGTGGAGCGTGCCCCCTGGGGGGAGGGGGCGTGGAGCAATTTCAAGGGGCGTGAGCCTACTCAGTAGAAATTAAAAGCAAAAATTCATAATGAACTTCATTTTGTTGTTACATGAAAACATTTTTGCATGGTCGCACTTTTTTCTTCCTTTTACTCGAACACACCACTATTGTATAAACACGATAATTGTCGTACGTCTAGAAGCAAAAGTGTTCAAACGTGTTCTTCGTCAAATACTTTTTTTTGACAGTAATTTTTCTGCTTCTTCTGCTGATTTTTTTTTCTATGGCATCATAAATCGTCTGACTTAGTGATGTTCGTATTTCTGAGCTGCAATTCGAATTGAGGTTCTTGACAAACGTGTTGTTTGCTTTAATTTCATTGAAAAATAATTTGTGTACCGGGGCACTGTGTTGATGTACTAAAAATTTTTATGAATCTGATAGTTTCTTTTATGTTTCGGTTATAAAAAAGTAACTTTGCTACAATATTAATGTTAGGATCAAAGGCCATGGACGACTTCATTATTGAAAGCTCATTTATACATGCAAAAGTCATTGCATTAAAATTTTTTGTGAAAAGAATACGATTTTTTCAATATAATTCGAATAGATTTTGTGAATAATACATCATTTTAAAGTAAGCTATAGGTAAACCTCGTTAAAAATGCTGAAAACTCACTAATAAAGTTGACAAACTATAGCTAAAAAAAACAGTTTTTAGAAATCACATTAATTATTTGAAAGTGTGAAATGTCTTATAAAAAAAGCACATCTTTGGATAAAAAAAAAAAACCTCTGTTGCCACTAAAGTGAACATAATTCCTTTTTTGAATATTCATCAGCACATAAAAGATAAACAACTCTCATACGATGAAATTCAAAAATGTGTAATCAATTTTTAAGCTAAAAACTAATGCAATTGAACTATTAGTAATGCAGCGACTTCTGTAATGAGTTTTTTTTTTTTTTTTTTTTTGAACTTTTTACTCGAAGTCAGAGAACTTAAACACCTAAGTAACTCTGAATCTATTATGAGCTTAAATATGGGTGAATGTACACTTTTAAGAAGTACGATTTTTTTTTAATCTGGTTCAACGAAAACCTCAAAATTTGTTTTCTTCACAATTTTTTTTTAATTCCCACTTTATCAAACAGGATTTTTCAAATTATTGTTACGTCACGGAAAGAAAAATTCTTTATGATGTTGAAGCTATTCATGCATTTAACAAGATTTTATCCTCCCACGTAAGAAAAAACCGAGTCTTATTAGCAAAATATAAATTATTAATTCATAAAAATGAATTCATTAGTAATCTTTAATTAAGTTTTGTGACGTAATAGGAATTTAATTATCCAGTTTTTCACTCATCTGGCTTATTGAAGTAATTTATGAAATCCAACTTAATGGAAAGATGATTAAATACATCCTTAATGTAAGAAATATTTAAAAATTGATTTTAATGCAAATTAAATGACCTACGTTTTGAGGTACCGTCGTTCAATGTACGAACTTTAAGTCGCAATTCCTATACTTGAAACTTCCTTACTAATACTGCTCTTTATAACGAGCGCAAAGGGAAGCTCGTTATAACCGATTTTTAAAAAAAGAATAAGTTCGTGAAAAAATCATAAAAAGTTCATCATGTTGCTTTTTTTACTTCCTTTTACAAAAAAGGAAGTATTGTATTCGCGAAAAAATATTCACTCAAAAATCGACCTTAATTTCCCTTTTTCTCACCCCCGAATGAATGCTGAGTATTTTTTTCGACCCGATCACACGTGCATATATGCCTAGGAACGTACCGACACCCGAAATATCCATTTTGACGACCCCCGAGTTAATTACAACGAATTTTCTCGTGACGTCCGTATGTACGTATGTATGTGTGTGTGTATATATCTCGTAAAACTCAAAAACGGTATGTCCTAGAAAGTTGAAATTTGGTACGTAGATTCCTAGTGGGGTCTAGTTGTGTGACTATCCTTTTGGTTGAATTTGGATGTTCCTAAGGGGTTCTTTTGCCCCTTTTTGAGGGGAAATCATTGTTAATTTTGATGTAAACTCAAGTTGCGTTATAATTTGTTGGACACAGCCTTTGGTTGCCAAGTTTTGTCGCCATTTTGGTGACACATTTGGCGATTTTTTTTCCTCTTTTTTTTTCTTTTTTTTTTTTTTTTTAAATTTGGTTTCAATTTGGCCACTGTTGGTGATATTTAGGGAGTAAACACTTGAATCACATGAAAATTGCCAATAATGAGGAAATGACATAAAATTGGAGTAAAAGGAAGTCATGTGATGCACACATCAACTCGTTTTCTTTTTAATCACAGTGTTCCAAGGAAGTTGTTTAATTTGCATTGAACAGTCTAAACATCAATGTTTCTGAGGGATATACATATACAGACATATATATATATATATATATATATATATATATGTTTCTTTACTCCACGGATTGGAAAAATAAATGCTGTCATCGCTCGTTCTCAGGATTTATGGTTTATCACTAACTTTGGTATGTTAAAGAAAACTTACCAAAAAAAGGAGGGCTAAGCTGAGCTGGAAATCAATAGAAAATTTATGAATTGAAAAAATATTGCTTGCTTTAAGCGGGATTTGATCGTTAAAAGCGACTTATGCTCCTATAGACTTAACCAAGTACTTCTAAATTCC
The DNA here is from genome assembly GCF_026930045.1 of Uloborus diversus. Taxonomy (NCBI): domain Eukaryota; kingdom Metazoa; phylum Arthropoda; class Arachnida; order Araneae; family Uloboridae; genus Uloborus; species Uloborus diversus. Next base: position 8,431,159 of record NW_026557765.1, read on the forward strand.
TTGTTAAATCAGGATTCGTTATAATCAAATTTGAATGCATTTTAACAGTTTTATTGCAAATATTGTTGTAAAAGAAAAGAAAACTCTAAATATTATAAAATTATAAAAGCTTATGAAATAATAAATATTAAATCCGTTAAAAATGAGTTATTAACCTGTCTCAAAGCTTTCCTGCCATTTCATTTAGAGCAGGTCAGAAATGAAAGTCTCTCTGTCCGGAGGATGTCTGCATATCTATGACGCGCATAGCGCCTAGACCGGTTGGCCGATTTTCATGAAAGTTGGCACAAAGTTAATTTGCAGCATGGGGGTGTGCACCTCGAAGCGATTTTTCGAAAATTCGATGTGGTTCTTTTTTTATTCCAATTTTAAGAACAAAAATATCATAAGATGGACGAGTAAATTACGAAATTATCATAACGTGGAACCGTAACATGGGCACAAGCCAATTGGCGAGATACGAAATTATCATAACGTGGAACCGTAACATGGATACAAGCCAATTGGCGAGAAAATTCACCATACATTATTTGTAAATATACAAGCGAACCAAAAGACCTTTTAAATTTTTGCGGGTACCACTAGTAATAAAATAAAGTAAAAAAATTGCAACTTTAATGCAGAGTTGTTTTTCCAATGTTTAAAAACTCCTTTGTACGTCACATCCATATTTTACACCCCCAAAGCTTTTCGGCCCCTGTTTACTATATTTTACGATCAATTTATCCCAAAAAAATTTATATAACACCAACAAATAAGTCTGCACATGATATTTTAAATTCATTCATTAAAAGTTAGTACATTGTTTAGACTTAGATGCCAACGAAAACATTATCTTTCTCGAAACTTCTTTCTTGCTAAGGCAAACATGTAATATTCACTGACTAGTTACACATTTAATAATTTTGAATAAAAAAATTAGAGAATGAATGACAAAAAAAACTGATGTGTTAAAACTTATTTGTCGTATGATAAATCCAGAAACATGGTTGTTGATTGCAAAAGGTACAATGCTGTGATTTATATATAAAAAAAGGGCATGTCCGTGGCAGTTTTTAACGTTGTTTCAATATCGCTTTTAATTTTTAACAGATTATTTCCAAAAGCTTGATAAAATCTTTCATAAAGCGGCGACTTTGATTTTATTGAAGAAAGTGGTTTTAGCATGTTTTTGCATTGTAATGGTCCAGTTTTTCCAGATTCAATTCAAAAGCGGAGGATTTTATAATCCAGTGATTTTAAAAGTGGAGATTACTATAGAAACCGCAAGCGAAAACCGTTTTGTTCAAACAATAACGCAAGCAATAACTAAACAGTTAATACTTTCATCGTTCCAGACTACACGTGACCCTTTTTAATTTTATCACCTTTCACTCTTCCAAGGCCTCGGAAGTAATTTTACTCGTAGCAGCGCAATGCAAATCATAGCATTTTTTGGGGGCATATATATACGCTCGGGCAGTTAAAACGCATCTGCTGAGCAAGCCGTGTATTTACGCTAGCGGCAGTCAAAAGTTTAATTATGAAAATGCCCTTCACGAAATATTTTTGTTTTTTCTTTTATATGAGTTTGAAAGAAATTAGTAATAGATCAAATTTACTGCCAACCTTAATAATCAATCTTTTTAAATAAAATTTTTCTTTTGCCTTACATTTTCCTCATATCTATGGAAAACGACGTAGGCACCGAGAAAAATATTAAAATACAATAAATTGTTCCACTATAAAACTGTGCAACGCTATACTTTGCACTGAATTGCTGCACTTCGTGATTTATTCTATGCTGCTCACTATAAACGCAATATACATGCACATATACATGCAAATCATTGAGATATAGACAAGACATGTGTTTCGCATTTGTACTCTCACATTAAAGCAACATTTGCAAAATATTTAAGCAAAATCTTTTGTTTTGGAAATGTAATATCTCAATAAAAAAAAGTTGCAACAGCTCCTTAAACTGACATTTATCTTTTCATTTTATTCACATTCAGACAGACAGATGATTGCGTACAAACTTCCAGACATCTGTCTAGACAGAATTTATCCTCAATTTTAAACCACTGTTGGAATTCCAAAGCAAACTGATGTCCCGAACAATGTTCTGCAGGAGGAGATTTTCATAGAAAACATAGAAGATAAATGTGAAACTAAAAAAACTCTTACAGTTTTTTGAGTTCTTTCCGCTTTGAGTCCGTTGCCAACAGAAACAAAGAAATTTTGCCCTATGAGGATCGATTTCTGTCAAATCCTGTCTGATCCCTCATGAAATATGTTTTTCGGGGGAAAGGGTGTTAGTAGAATAGGGTAGCAGCTTTTTCTTCTGTCGATTACTTTTTTTAAAGATTATCTTTGATAAATGTGTAACCGTTTTCACACCAGGGGGCCTTGCGTTTTTATGGTGTTTACCTTCGGAAAATTGACTTTCTGGTGAGTGAATAAAAAGTATTCAAGAGTGAAAGCGATATTAGCGAAATAAGATAAATATAATTGGTAATTTTTTATGTGTTATGAATTATGGTTTTATATTTAGCACGAAACGAGTAAGAAATAGATTTCAGTCGGATGTTGTCCAATGAGTTATGTTGTTTGAGACGTAGCGTTTGTGGAATTAAGCGTAAATTTTTTAACTCTGTCAGCGAATTTCCTTTTTGATTAAAGCAACACTTCTTTTTGTTTTATACTTTATTTATCTATCTATCTATAAGCTCATTTATTTATTCATTTATTCTTTTTGCTTTTGCGTCTCGTTGGTCAAACAGTAATTTTGAAACGATTTAAGTAAATCACAATGCACAGTTATTAAAAATGAAACAATACATAAACTTACTCAAAAATAAAATAATAATATAGAACTGGTATAGAACTCATTTGATTTGAAATCAGACAGCCGCAGTTTTTAATACCAATGTTGCTTTCTTTACTTTTAGAAATACGCAGTTCAGATAGATGATCTAATTTTGTCCCATTCTTTACTCCTCGTTCTATTTATGGATAGCATTTTTTGGTTTTTTCATCGTCAATTCAGAAATTTTAGAAGTATTTCAATAACAGTTAACTTTTCTCGATGAGAGTTCTACACTGAAAGAAAAATCACGAAATAAATTCCTTCTGCGGTACTTTAACCTTTAAACCTCTTAAAACCTTTAACATTAGAAAAAATATGAATGCTTAAAGTGAAAAATTTACACAGTATGTGAAATAGATTAAGCATTAATTAGTAAAAAATCTAAATTTCATTCCTACTCCATTCTTAACAACGCAATTTTCTGCTACACAACAAAGGGGGCATTCCATCGTCACGTACGAGACGTTTCTATAATTTCACCAACATTTTGCTGTAGATTTTAATATTTTAATTAAACAGGAGTAAGCACATTTTTTAATATTTACATTTGATGCAAAGATACTCCTCGCACAATATTATTTTTATTAGCTAACTTTGTTACTAAAAATTTTATTCATTTGCATGCGTCACTTGTGGGACATCCAAAGTCAACCTCTTGCAGTTTGCTGTGCGCATTACTTAATATTTTTGTTCTATTAATATAGAAATGACGACACAAATTGGAGGATGCGGTTCCAACGTAAAGGAAGCATACCTCATTTGTTGAAATATAAAAATTTAAGCCGTTGTATATGGCTATTCCACTGAAAACGCTGATTATGTCCCGCACGTGACACAGTTCCTATATTTCATTAAAAAGAAGTAATTTTAAAAGATAATTTTGCTTAAGAAGTCACACGTACGCTTGTGATTTATTCAGCAACAAAATTTTATTTATTATCCCTCTAAATTATTATTTTGAATGAAATGTATAAAGCGCCACGAGCAGGACAAGTTCACCGTTTTCCGTGGAACAGCCCAAATGCACAAAAGGTAATAAAACTAAAAGCACCTGGAAAGAAAATGAAACTAAAAATATAAAAACAACTACCGCAACCCCCTTTGCTTAATCATCGTGAAACCGAAAGTTTATCCCACGTTTTATCAAGTTGGCTAGAAAAGTATAAAATATTCAAAGGCAATTGAACCCTGATGGCTCTATAGACTTTCTTTCACAAGAACTTTACATAGTTCCTCCATCTTGCAAAATAGAAAAACCGCAGTTCAGAAAATACATTTCTGTACTTTTCTTTCTCATAAATAAGGATCAAGAAATATCATTCCAGATCGAAAGAAAGATATCCTCAAATTCCTCCTACTCTTAAAAGAATTTGCTAATATCGTTTTCTGTTAGAAATTTCTCCCCAAGGAACAGTAAGTGCTTGGCAGCTTTTCCTTTCAATTCGTTTAACGACTGCTGTTCGGGATCATGAATTGCTAAAGGCTGAGAAAGAAATTTATGAGCTTTTGTATTGTTGGTGAATAAAACTGATTATTGCCAATATTACTGCACTATTTATAGCACTTCTTTGTCTGAGTTGGGAGAGAAAACGTGTAAAAGGTGTTTAGTTAAATGTAAAATTCAACGTAGCAGCAAAGTCTTTTAGATTTCATCATTTACAAAGAAATGTCATTTTGCTTAACCAAGCTGTTTCTTTTCAGTTAGAATCATAGTATTTGTTAGAGACTAATTATTACTTGAATGAAGTACAGGAAGTAATGTATTCGTGAAAAATACTTACTCAAACTTCGACAAAAAGTTTCCATTTTTACTCACCCCAGAATGACTCTTAAGTAGTTTTTTTCGACCCATCCGCACTTGCATATGTACCTTCGGAAGTATGGCCAACCGAAAGATTCATTTTGGCAATCCCTAATTTAACCAACACGAACTTTCTCGTGACGTTTGGTATGTACAATCCCTCAAACCTCAAAAACGGCATGCCTTAGAAGATGAAAATTTCGGGTTTATAGTTTGATGTCCTGTCTAGTTGTCCAACACCCCTTTGGGATGTATTCCTATGTTCCAAAGAACATTTGCGCAATTTTTTTGCACCTGTTGTTGTTGTTTTTAAACTCCCTTTTGTTTGACGGAGTCAGGCCAAAGCGATGAAGCCGTTGACCCTTATGAAATCTGACACTAGCAGTGGACTGTCGAATATGTCGTTCCAGTCCAATCCCAGGCAGCTCAAGATATGCTGTGGTGATGCCTGGTCTTGTTGGCATTTAGGGCAGATGGGGAACCTCTTGGCGCTTCCAGAGAAAGTGAGACTTTTCAGATGTCCACTGGCGAGGCGAGACGGAAGGGTGTTAGTCTGCCTGTCACAGGGAAGGGCAAGAGATTGTCCTGGCCTTTTGCCTTTGTACCAATTGTGAGATGGAGGTATCGATCATTTTTCTTTATTATTGGATTTTTGCTTGGAGAACAATTCTAGATAGGTGAACTCCGAGGTGAAAGTTGTTGGATGGGCAAGACTCTCTTTGGCAAGAGTATCGGCCAGCTCGTTACCATAGATATCGACATGGGAAGGGATCCATTGAAAGTGGACCTTATGTTGAAGAGCTATGAGCTTTACTTTACGTAGGATTGATAGGCTAGTTTTGTCTTCTATGAGGGACCAGTTTCTGAGGTGTTGAATTGAACTTTTACTGTCAGAAAGTATTCAAAGATCTCCAAAGTTGTTTTCGCACATAATTTTCTCCAGTCCTATGTGAATAGCAGTTAATTCACTTCGGAAAACTGAACAAAAATCTGGATTTCGTTGCTTTAGGAAGAACTTCTCTTGAGGAACACCTAACCAGTTGTTTTTTGCACCTAACCAGTATTTCAATACAGACAGAAGTATTGTATCCGCGAATTTTACATAACTGAGAAATGGTATATCTTAGAACAGCGATTCACACCACCGGACCATGGAAAAATTTGCCTGGTTCTCAAGTTGCTCAAAAACTTGTGAGAATATTTGCTAGGGAGCAGCATCAATCTGTTATGACTGTTGGCTCTTCAGTTATTACTCGTTTTGGAAAAAGGACACTGCATAAACGTGCCCCCGGTCTACCCTACATGCACCTCTTTCAGTTGTAGCGAAAGCGTCTACAGATTTTCATAAAAATGAAAAATAAACATTTTCATGAAAATATTTGAGCGTATCAGACCTTGATAGTTTAGATGCTCCTGCGCGTCTTTCAAACCAAAGGTCATCTGCCGACTTATGTATAGTGTGATAGAGTATTAAAAAAATTTCGAGCGCGTCTTATATTCAGCGATTCAGGGGGGGGGGGGGGTTAACCCTAAAAATGCTCCCATTTAAAAGACTGACGTTTCGGAAGTGACGAAAGCTCGTAGCGAATTTTCGAAAATGCGAAAAACAGAAACAAACCGTCATATTGAAATATTTGAGGGTGTCAATTTTTTATACGGAAGGGATACAGTTTGAAGGTTCAGTCAGCGTAGCCTTAAATCAGACGTTGTTTTAGGAAGTATTATTAAACTGACAGTCATAAAAAAAAATTTCACCGATCATACCTGCTGGACAGCCCAATAAAGTATTTTTCCGCTTCTGCTTCCAATTCATCCACCATTTCTCTGCGGTCAAACATAATCTCTTACTGTGCATGTGCGTGCTCTAAACTTGACAGACGATTTTGTTTACTTCGGCTAGTAGAGATCAGAAAATTATATTTTTCCCATGATTCTAGCTTTTTTCTTCAAAATTAAAAATTTTAAAATATCGCGCTCGAGAATGTAATTTTTTTTTTTTTTTTTGCAACTTTGTAAACCTCCCACACCTTTACGTTACGGTTCAATCGTCAAATTTCCTAAATGTACACTTATTAGCTAGTAATTTACCCACCGTAGCTTAACCTAAAGCGTTTCAATATTTCTGACGATTAATTTTTTTTTTTTACTAATCTGACGGGATGTCCTAGATACAGGACCCTACATAATGGGATAAAAATTAATGGAGGTACTCGAAAGGATACAAGGCTCCTATGTTCATCTGACGCGCTCGAGTTAAATCCCGAAATTCTCTTTGGCCTCCTTTACTAAAAGTCTATAGTTGTTGTCATTGGTCGATAGTAGTGATGTGATTGCATTACGTGTCAAGTAGACCATTGGTCTGCTGTTATTGCCGTTAGCATGTAACAAGTCACTTGATCTATTGCTAATGTGTTTTTCTCACTATATTGCGTTCCCTCTTTTATTCGTTCCTTTAGGTGTTGGTAAGATTTGTAGTCTCCAACTACAGAAGATGTTTCTGTAACTTCGAAAGTGGATTTCTTTACGCCTTATGTGTGTACACTTTCAAATGAGGGAATAATGGTACTTATATAACTCATCTCAATATTCTTGGGTGAAGTTTGAGACTGTTTTAAAGAAGTAGGTACTCATAAGAACTAAAATTTCCGTCACCCAAGCAAGATTTTATGTTTAATCAGATGAAATACTGTAGTTCATGCTTTTAATATTTGCTGTACTTTATAAGCATGGCATTTTTTACTATTATTAAATTTTTATGTGAGTTAAACGTCTGGATGAAAACAAATTTATTGCTTCCTGTGCATGTTTAATTTTTCCTTTTTTATTGAAAATTAATTAAAAGGAGAAAAATTATGAAACATTTCATTTATTTAATACTAGTGGTACCCGCACGGCTTTGCCCTTAATAGAAAATTAAAAGGTCTTTTGGTTCGCCTGTATATTTACAAATAATGTATGGTGAATTTTCTCGCCAATTGGCTTGTACCCAAAATACGGTTCCACGTTATGATAATTTCGTAATTTACTCGTCCATCTCATGATATTTTTGTTCTTAAAATTGGATTGGAAAAAGAACCACATCGAATTTTCGAAAAATCGCTTCGAGGTGCACACCCCCATGGTACAAACTAACTTTGTGCCAAATTTCATGAAAATCTGCCAAACGGTTTAGGCGCTATGCGCGTCACAGAGATGCTGACAGACAGAGAACCGGACAGACAGAGGGACATTCAGCTTTATTATTAGTAATAATAAAGAAGATAAAGAAGCATACTTACAATGCGCTCATACACAGCTTTTTTTTTTTTCTTCACACGTTTTTCTAATCTAAAATTATGTAATATTGTTACTCTTCTCTGGTTAGAACTAGTCGTGTATTTCGTCTAAAATTATTTTCTTAGTTTTGCCTCGGTAAATACCTATCGCATTTCCGTGAAATGACAATTAAATATATATATATATATATATATATATATATATATATATATATATATATATATATATATATATATATATATATATATATATATATATAATCTTTTTCAAAAGTGGAAGTGGGTTGCTGTTTGTTATTCCTTCTTTCAACTCCACGAAAGTGATGGTCTTTTATAAAAGGCACCTAGCATATAGACCATCATTGTCCTTAGCACAGAACAAAGGTAACTAGCATAACCATCGGGAGATGGCGTTGCCAGTTATCTCTACTTCCGCAATTTCGATGTGGGGTTGGAGCGGAAGGAAATTTTCTCCAGTCTCCTTTAAACGTCCTATTTGGGGACGAAATTCAAAATACTTATTCGAGATTTGGCACGTGGTGTCGTTCTTGATTAGATACAATAAAATGGAGATGTGTGACGAAAGAAGGAGATTACAATAAGAAGTATATTCGTAGTAAAGATTTCTGAAACTCAGAACTCTATTTTCTTGGACTAAAGTGACTCCAAAGTATTCTTTAGTAGGTAAATGCAATCTGTGCACCACTTTTTTAATTTAGTTCTGGCTAATTTTGCTTAGACCATAGTCATGTCTAAAAGGACAATTCTATGTCTTTAACCCTTTATTAGTAAAAAAAATGAAATATTATTAATTATTTTCAAATATAAATAAAAAATATAAAATATTTTTTTTTAATATTGATAATTATTTTAATAAAAAATATGAAAGAGCTGCCGCTTTTCCTGCTTTTTTAATAAATAAGTACATTTTTTAAGTTATGACCCAGTTACATAAAAACTAAACTTATATAAGAGCAATTTTACCCTATATAAAGGACATTTCTTTCTTAAATTACATTACTTGTGACAACAAAGGTTTCCGCTTGAAAGTATATCTTTGAAAGATATTATTGATCTAATTTTAAAACAATGTTAAAGCACACAAAAGCAACCGCTTAACACATGCATATAATTACTTTCCATTAAACCGCCCTTAATTTAGTAGACTTAACTAATTTACTTCTTAAAGAATTTTCTCGTGCATCGAGAAATCATTATAGCCTATAATTAGAACATAGTCACCATTTTTAGCAATTATAGGTTTCTCGTTACGAAACTATATATATATATTTGAAAAGTCGATATATAGAACAAAGTATTTGCTTTAAGATTAAAAGAATTACATTTTTGTATTAAATAGGCTCTTTTTGTTTGTTAAAACCTGCACACAAAAGTTGCCCGTTGTTGCAAGAGAAATAACTATCGACATATAAAGCAAATTGAATACAATCTCGATACTGTGCGATGTTTTAAAAAGGATTTTCTTTGTTACAATAGTTCAGTTATGAGATCATGTAGAGTCCTTAAAGTAAACTAGATTTTCCAAATATTTACTCAACAAGATATATATATAGTTCGACCGCAAACAAATTACCCTTTTTAATCATTTGAGAAAGCGATTCCATTCCTAAAAATAAGTGGCGTCGAAAGAAAGGGCGCGTGCCATATTTTCGACTTAAGAACACATTGGCAATATGAAAAAAATCTACTCCTAGTATATTTTTGTCAAATGATTCTTATGTTTAAGTTGCAACAATAACTGCATTGAGCGGGCGAGAAACCAAAAATGACAAACTTTGCATTCGTTATAGCAACCATACTAAAATTTTCAATTTAAATTAATTATGGATGGCGTTGTTGTCTCTGACCAATGACTGCTGAAAGAAGTAAATCCAAATCTCACCCACGTACTTGAAATATGATTTGTCCAATGACACATCTGCGCTGACAGCACAAAATTGAAACATTTTACCTCTTTGGCTAATTTATTAAATTCCACGGTGACGCATTCAAGTTCTAGAACCAATAACGCATTAGTAAATAAGTTTCTTCTACTTCCATCTCCATATCTCCCCTTCACAGAAATGGGCACTTCTGAAACAAGGCGGCGCTACGTGCCCACTTTTCGTTTTCAGTTTTAGAAATAATTAGCTTTGTATTTATAACTTAAAGTGATTATTCTTTGAATCTAAGAACTTATTTTAATCATATCGGGACTTAATATGCCTTTTAAAGGAACACTGGGATTCAGTTCCATTTCACAGACATTTAATGATACTAAATAACTACAGCTAGACCGCAAGATCAGTCTATGGTCCGTGTCACTCACAAGCTTATACTCTATTCTCTCTGTCAATCTCTTCCATTTTCTTTATAAGGAAGCCGTTTCCTGAGAGAGTTCAAAATTCAGAGCCAGACAGTGTTGACAACCGCATAAGCTGACGCTCTCTGTACTGACAGGGCTTGATGCCGTGGCTTGAATTAATAATTTCTATGCTGTCAGAAAATATCTCCTCATACCAAATCGAGAAACTCGACGGACACAACAAATGTCAAAACCTCAGCAGGTTGACTATATCCAAAAAATTTATTGATGCCGTGTCTTGAATTTAAATTTTTTATGTTGTCAGAAAATATCACCTCATACCAAACCGAGAAACTCGATAGACACAACAAATCTCAAAACCTCAACTGATTGACTGTATCCAAAAATTTGATTGATGCCGTGGCTTGATTTTATAAGTTGTTAGAAAATATCACCTCATACCAAATGGAGATATTCGATGGATAGCAGATGGAGATATGCAATTGTGAAAACCTCGACAGTTGACTATATCCAAAAACCACATGACTGGTTTTCCCGGAAATGAAGGCTAAGGAGATGTTTGTTTACTTTCCCACAACCATCTACCATCGATGATGCAGCGAAAAGTGTGCACCAGCTTGGTATGTCTTTTTCAAAGAGTGGTTTTAAAAGGATTTCTAGATCGACCCCGTTAGGTTGATTTCAATACATAATGTAACATATGGAAGAGGCACATCAGTAGGATATGCCAGGGCACATTTACGCGGAGTTTTTTTCAATGAATTTTCTATTTTTTATGTTTCAACTTAGAAAACTTTAAACATTGCGGTTTTATGAAGGAGTTAAAGGAGTCAAAATTGGTACATTCAGTTGCTGCTCAGTGTGTTTTTAACCGTTAAAAAAATTATTTTCGAGTTCAAGTTGGTTGCGCAAACTTGCCCCGAACACGGGGCACGTTTACGCATATTTATTTTGACACCTAACATGGTCCTGTTAGTGTTTTGAACATAATGTCTTATCATCGTTCAAATAGAGCAAATTTATTACAGACTGAATAGTGTATAAAGTTAGAGCTGAAGGGGCATGAAGTTAGCACTATATGATTGTAAGCTATAAGATACGAATGTGTAGCTAAATTAAAAATTGAATGCTAATTTTCAAAATTAAATAGCCGGAAAATACTAAAATGGTTTAAGACAGTTCGGAGCGAAAAATGTATCATGGGCACGTTTAAGTAAGACACTGTAAGAACGTGCGTATAAAGGTACTTCGACGTCAACGCGTAAACTTGCCCCGCCGCCAAGTTTGGATTTATTTTGAACGTGCAAAAAAATTAATAACGTTTCAGTTCAAACAAATACAATTTTTAAAAAAGGATAAAATTCTGCTAATTTTTATATTTTTTTTTTCTTTTTTAACTAAGTATTATTTATTCATAGTCAGCTTCAAAGCGTTCAGCACAAAATTTACTCAACTTGGTAAAAAACAGATTATTCTTTCTGCATGCTAGACCGAAGCCTGATTGATACTCAAAAATTTTGAGAATATTTGCTAGGGAGCAGCATCAATCTATTATGACTGCTGGCTCTCCAGTTATAGTTCGTTTTCAAGAAAGGACACCACGTAAACGTGCCACATGCATAAACATGTCTCGGTCTGCCCTACAGTATTCATACAAATGGGAAATGTTATTCATACAGTAATTAAAATGCATGAAATATTGAGGGTGACTTTGACTCGCAATATCTATTGCTAACTGATCTACTCATGTATTCATAGTTTTTTGCCATCAGTTTCTTGTAACAATCAAGTATTTTGCGACCAAAATTGCCGAATTGCAACAAATTGTACAAATGCAGACTTTTTACTGTTGTAAAAAATATACTAGTTTCAAAATATACTCAGCTTTTTATTTAGTGTTTTGCCGTCATCTCAATAACTGCCATTCCAATTAGAATGACTCTGAAAAGTGGGCAAAATGCAGTCTCTGGATAGTGTAGGCAAATAAGCTGTTAGATACTTGCTTGTAACTCTGCATTTGCTTCGGCCACATTTGCTAAAATGCTGAATGAGCTTTCCTGGTAAAACAGGATGGTGTAAAGCTATTTTTACAAACATCTAAGTTTCCTCGGAAGGTTTTAGAATTATTTCAAAAGTGAGATAGGATTTTTTTGAAGGTTTTTTGGGTTCTTTATAGAGATGTCAGGGTAATTTAAGGACGGTTGCTGACTCTTATCTGGAAATTTTCATGGTTTCCTGTCAGATATTTTATGTGCCGGAATTTAGACACATTAGCTGTCCATTACTTTCCAAGAAAGTCTCTGAATTTTTTTACAGTGTTGTTTGAAAGGTTACACATTAGCAAAAGTAAGCTTTCATCAGAATTTTTTGGGAAGTTACTCATTTTTAAGTATAAATTTAAGTATATTTCAAGTTTGTTATTCGATGATTCGATAATATTCGATGATGACTGATACCTAAATCAACTTAATTAGCTGAAAATAAATAAATGAAAGATATTTTTTAATTTATAAGAAAAAGTAGACCCCGAAAAGTTTTAAAAATCGAAGGTTTGAAAAAAAAAATCTCCAAAACTTAATTTTATTCAAGAAATCTGAAAAAATAAAATAAAATAAAAATTTTAAATAGATATCTAATCTAATGAATATATATTTGGAGAAAAAAAATATGAGCAAAATCCGAGACATGATGGCACATGGTATTAAGTGATTTGACGTGAAATGACCCTTTTTGCTGTTTTAATTCTCAAAAAATAAGTCAAAAAATATTTTACATAAGAAAACTGCTTATTTTTTCTGAATAATATAATATTGTATTTCTTGATCTTTATTCCAAAGAAAAACACAACAATATTTTTAAGTATGGGTTTTCATTGGTCTATACGAAGAAATTAAACTTCCAGATGCTTACACGAGTTTTAAGATGGATTTTATGACAGCCTCGGAACAAGATGGCCCCTGGAAAAAACAATGTAAGCAATAAAAGTGAAGAGTTTTGGCTCAACGCCTGGATAAAACCATTTTATAAGGGGGGAGTGTTGTAAATTTTCGAGGAGGAAAGCTTGAGTGCTTGTCAAATAAATCTAAATTTGTTCCACTAAATTTCGATCCTGAAAGAGAAGACTTGGAACCGATCGTATTTATTCTTGTGCTATTTTATCTTTTTCTCGGTACTTTTTCGTAAACTACTTCAGGATTGGAGTTATTTCATGACTTTTTGTCCGAAGCAGCTCATTGATTGCATTATAAATGCGAATTTCTAAAATTGTTCTTCTTTAAAGCGCATAAAAAGTTATGCATAACTCTTAAGTTATGATGTATGTTTAAAACATTTTCAGAAAGGCCTGATGAACCGTTTTTGAAATCAAAATCTTGAATACAACTACAGTTGGAATAGAAATGTATGATAGCAGTTAGGATAAATTCTGTTTCAATAAAAATATTTCAAACTATAAAAATATATTCAATAAGTTACGTATTCTATGCCGGGCTGATGAGTGCTAATAAGCTCTAAACTGCAGTCCTCGGCTGGAATTGACTGAGCTGGCAGTGTATTTCATGCATTTCTGTCTTAACTTACTGAATGTACCTGCCTTGCCTTCAATCTTCGAGTTGAACCGAACCATTACTTCGGTCACTCGTCTGGTCAGTGCTAATTCTGTATTAGCTACCAGTTTGTTTGGCACTCTAGGCTTCTTTAAGAGGTTTTCCACCTCCAGCTCAGTCACTCCTATGCCGGGCTGATGAGTGCTAATAAGCACTAAACTGTAGTCCTCGGCTGGAATTGAATGAACTGGAGGTGTATTTCATATAAAAATATATTTTCGTCAGCTTGTATATAGAACAAATATAGCAAATTCAATTTGGAAAATTTTCTTTTTTTGAATAAAATATATCTAACGTACATTATTCACTCAAACGACAGCAGCAATTGAGAAAAAAGTAAATCAATCCCGTTGTATGGGCAATTAAAATGGCAAAGTAGTCTCGAAACTTTTTTAGGGCTTTATAGTTAATTAGTTTTTCGATTTGACGTTGTCGATTACGTCAAAATACCGTATGTCGATACCGTAAAAATAATTGAGAGATAAAATTAATTTTTACCTCAAAAAGTACTTACCGTAACTTGAATCAAAACAAACCGCGTATGAACTTATTTTAGTAGTTAAGTTCAAGACTTGCCAAAGAAAATATAAGTAATGTTAAAATTTAAAGAAGAGCACATAAGTAACAAACATTTCACACCACAAAAAAGTACCCAGCTTTCAGCAAGGTCTCATTAGCAATTTTTATTTGTAGTCCATTTAAAAAACATGTAACTTACGCTATCATTTACATGACAATTATGAAATTAGAATTTTTCTATGAAGCTCATTACTTTGAGTAATTTTTAAAAGAAGAACAGTTTCCACGAACTTTTTATCGCTCTACCCTATCAGATACGTGAAAAGGATACAGTACTTTGTAATTAGTATCAATGTTATCATTCGAGCACTATAATTTGTAACTAAACCTTTTGAAATAAGTAATGATTATATTTTTGTACAATAATTGTTGTATAAGCAGTAATAAAGTAGGTGCAGCTTGTAGGTGCATAAAATAAGAACTTCCGAATATATTTTTTTTCTTTTTAATGTGTTTTTACTCTAATATGGGCAATGATTGCAAACCTTTTTATTCATCATAAAAGTTTTAGTTGTATTCTTTTCCTATTTTAGATTTGGAAACATAAACGAACAATCATAGTTGAATAACTAATTAATACAATGACTTTTTGCACTTAAATATTGAAAAATCACAGCACTGATATGCAACAGTCAATTAAAGCTTTTTAGGTGGTGAATGAATAATAAGAGTAAGTAATTATCACGTTTAATATATATTATTTCAAAATCAATTCATTAAGTTTTGTTTGACTCATCATGATGTCCGTAATCTGAATTCACATGCGAAATTTACTCAAACCTATGCTGGATGCATATAAACAAACTTTACTCTGCTAGAGACCATGCACAAATTTGTAGACGGCTTATTGGCTACCAAGTGAAAACGTCATCTATCTCATGTATAGCTTGTTTTGCATGCTCTAATTATAGTTTTAACTCGAAACAAGATCTAGACATTATTCAAAGGTAAAAGGTATTAAAATCATTTAAACGTAAATTTAGAACTTCTGAGGAAATTTGTTCACTTGCGTTGGATGAGTAAAAAAAAATGGCTGACCAGTTTGCGTCGGTGTCCAATCAGGAGTCCAAACACAGTTACAGGGTCCCTAGCTGAGTAAAGTTTGTTTTTATGCTACCTGGACATGTGTTTAAGGCTGATACATAAATTTACTTAAAGCTCATTGATGATTATTTTCCCGAGTCAGATTCGACAGGTAAATAATGCTTACATTATCTTTGGATGTGCTCTATAAGGCGACTGTTTGACTTTTCAAGAGCGTCATCTATTCTTTTTTCAGATTTCTGTATTTGAACTTGGAAGATCATTATGTTTTCTGCTAATCAGTGTACATTTTGAATCTGTTTTATTACCATTAGTAATAATTTGTTGAAAAATGGCTCCAGAACAAGTATTTGATATAAACTTATACGTAAAAAAGTGAATCGCACAAAATAAACATCGGCCATAAATAGCATCAATCATAATGTCAATAGGCGTACATTGTCTTATGGTTTATAGTTTCATCTTGAAAAAAAATGGAAAATGTGTTTAAACTTTTCTTGAAGTTACTAAAGAAATAACATACATTTTTTGAACAAAAATAAAAGCAACTCACCTTGCAATCAACGATAAAAAAATACTTGTTGAAGATTTCTATTGAATGTTAAACGAATTCCCATCTACAATAACAGTAGAAAAGGCAATTACCGTGCTCTCTTCTAATGAATAAAGATGTGGTATAGCCTACTGGATTTTGCGAGTGCCAAACTCTAAACCTTAATCCTCATCATCCGCAGAAGAAACCGTTAATATCACTTTAGTCCAAAATGTTCCCCAGTAGAGATATTCGTTTGCTCAGAAAGCTTAGGAGATGAGATTTATGGCTTTCGTTTTTTTCTGAGCCACAGTAACAATAAAATACTTCGCAAACACGCAAATGAGACTGTGAATCTAATACTTTGTGTTAACAAAAAGTAACACTAACGAAAATAAAAGCATTACAATGTGCAATCGCACAAATTTTTACGGAGAACTGCAGACACGTGTTTAAGTTTTATAACGAACATCTTTTGTAAGGTAAAATATATGGATTAAAAAAAAAACTTCCGACCAAAGTTTTTTCTTCCAAAGGGCTTTTATCGGATGTCATTTCATCGATAAGCTCACAACCTCTGCATTGAAACCCTCCAAAATTTGTAATACCGAAACACGTAATTGAACTTTCCTGCAAATTTGTGTGATTCACCGTTATAATATTTTCTTTACCTTTTCTTCAAAAAAGTTGTGTAATGATTGTTATAAACTATGTTACTTCATTTCTTAAAAAGTAATATATCTAAAGCTTGCAAAAAATACTTGAATGATTTTTCTCCCTTGCTCTTTTTTTTAAATACAAAGTAAGATTAGCATAGTTGTTTGACAAAATTCCTATTATATAAAGTATCGGTGCTTTAGTGTGGTTTGGACTTATAGTTTGACAGAACAATCAGGGCCCGACTAAGTAAAAGCTAAGCTATAAGCCCACAATAATTTGGAGGTCATCTGAAGACTCTGTAGCGGAATGCAGTAGTTGAATTACATGTTTGGGGCTATTCGGAATGCATTTTTGGGAGCTATCAAAGAATAATTTAGAATATTTATCATTTTCATTTAAGAATCCTCTTTGTGGCCTCTCATACTTCCGACATGTTAAATTCGCTACTGGCAAAACTAATAAACATTCTCCTTCATAAGGTAGTTTGTTTCCAATTGACAAGTCTATATTTGTGGGCTATTATTTTAAAAATACATGTATCTTTCGTACAGTATTAATGTTGTTGTTGTTCTTATTGTCTTGTCCAGTGGAATACTGCGGTAGAATCAAACTAGTCCAAAAGTATCCAAAGCAGCCCCTGCCACGCCAGTAACTTCGAAGGAATAGAGAAGTTGATGTGGGGGAGCATGTTAGGTTCTGAAAAGCTTCGCCAAAATGGCAGGGCAGTCAAAGATATGGTTGGGAGAGAGTTCAATATATAGTGGTAATGTTTTGCATAATTCTTTATGTGATTTGGAGCTCCTTAGGAAGATGGACCCGAGGCTCAAGCCTAGACGGCCTGTGTGATAATCAGGCCATGTGTAGACCAGTAGTCTACACCAAAATATATTATGATGTTTATTCTAGGTCATTGATCAGTTCGATTAATGTCACCGGGTTTTTACAATTGTAATCTTCCACCAGTGATTAGAATGACTCTAAATGCACGTATGCACGTATTTTCTCGAGATTCAAGTATATACGCGCATATGATATTCGTTTACACGCGTATATACTCGTATATACACGTGACATGTATATACAAGTGACGCGAATATACATGTGACACGTATGTACTCATACAGACACGTATACACTACTGTAGCTAATCACGTATACATGATTTTATACTCGTATATATGCTTATATACTCGTATATACACGTATATACTCGTATATACACGTATATACTTGAGTAGGCATGTGTATGCATGTATCTGATGTATACATGTATTTACTCATATAGGAACATGTTTACTCGTGTATAACACACAACACGTATATATTCATGTATACACGCATGTACTCGTGAGTATACTTGTAACTATGAAAATAGCCGAAATATATAAGTATTAGGGTTATTTATAATGGTTTTGCATCGATTTTTAACTATGACCACTTTACCCCATGCTATGACCACTTTCCCCCACCCCATGGGGTAAAGTGGTCATAAAAACATAGGGAAAAGAAAGTGCTATAAAACTACTAAAATCAATATTTTTCATCCTAAAATTCAATGTACCGTGTTCTTTAATAATGCAATGTAAAATAACAACAAAAAAAGTTGAAGTGTTTAAAGAATTTGTTGTATTTATTATCAACCTAAGCTGAAAACCTACGATTTTATGACCACTTTACCCCACCAGACCTTATTCAATAAATATGCTCAAACTGAACTACTTCTGTTTGTTTTTATCCCTAGTATTGTTTTCACTATTGTTTTTAATTTATATTCTATTTTTCAACTTATTTAATAAAATTGACCACGGGCGGTGCCTTTGTAAATTATGATAATGATTACGTTTTTACGTAATGATCTAGATGTAAAGAAAATTTCTTTTTTCGCCTTCGAATCAAATCAAAAATGAAAACATAGACACTTAATCGTAACTGTTAAGAACAGTTGCTCAAAGCATAGTACATCTTTTACAACTGCACATATTTGATTACGTTCTAAAAGTCATAATTGCCAACAACTAACATATTTTTTGCTCCAAATGCAACCAATTATAACAGTTTCATTCTTCTGGAAGTATCACATCTGTTTAGTTGTGGCCAAAACAGCTCTGAATGAAGAAAAAAAGTCTTTTATCGAGTTCTAAATGGGAAGGAAGATGATTAAGCGTCCTGACATCAAAGCTAGGCTGAGAGGAATATGTGCCAGAAATATTTGGCTTATCTTCCAGAAAGCAAAATAGAAAGCAAGAACTCATTTTTCCTCATTATGTCCGCGAAATAACCGCTATAACAATGAAAGATTGCAGTTCTGCGACAGATGTTACGACAGTAGTAGTTTTGGATCACGGATCAGATAGACTAAATGCGTTCTCTAAAGACGCGTAGAAAAGAGAAAAATGCACTTGTAAATTTGTATGTACGAATCCAAAAATTAAACAAGTAGATGACAGATAAACTCTTAATTTGTAAGTTATGACGAAATGTATAGCTTGCCTTAATATTGAGTCGATTCACTGAAAACAATTCGTTCGGTTAAATAATGTTTTTTAACGAAATGCGAAAATGCAGTAGATAAACGATAAACCAGGGGGTTC
This sequence comes from Uloborus diversus, assembly GCF_026930045.1. NCBI lineage: Eukaryota > Metazoa > Arthropoda > Arachnida > Araneae > Uloboridae > Uloborus > Uloborus diversus. The sequence continues at coordinate 8,450,423 of NW_026557765.1, forward strand.
CAACCTTTTTCGCTGAAGAGCCACGTTGTAAGTTTTTGGAGACAAGGCAGGCCAACAATCCAACATTGTTTCAGTTCAAATGATAGAGAAAACACAGGTTAGCCACTGTCCTCCAGAATTTTTTTGAAATTCAAGTCCCGAAAACGCAATTTCAAACTTAGTGACTTCCAAAAGGAAAGTGAAAGTTTAAACTCTCCTCTGGGGAGAGGCAGATGCCCCCTCTTCCTACGATCATGCTTTATAATGATTGTTGAAATTTTCTTACCTTAGTTTTCTTCTAAAATGCTTTCAAAAAAATTATTATCAAATTAAAAAAAAGAGATGTTTCCAGTTCGTAAGCTTTTTGGGGGTCGAGAAAAATCTGCTCGCGGGCCGGATTTGGCCCGCCGGCCGTTGGTTGGAGAGCCCTGCGATAAACTATAGCTAGGCAAACCTAACCCGACTGCACCGTAATATTGTGATTAGGATTCGCGTAGCCATTGCAATGCTGCCAGGATAAGTCTGTCTCAAGTACTAGGGGTGTCCCAAAAGTCAGTAAACACTTGCAAAAAATTGAAATTTAACTTAACAAGTAATGAAAAGAAAAACAAAAGAAATTCCAAATCGCTAAAAATTCCATTTCAAGCAAATGTTTACGAACTTTTAGGACAGCCTAATATAAACAAGGAAAATCATGAAATGTTAATACAGAGAAAGAAATGATTTTTAAAATTCTCAAGGATCCTGTAGTAACATGCATAACTAATACAGCAGGAAATGTTTAAGTAGTGTTGGAAAACCTGTGAAATTCATTAATCCAGAAGGTATTAAATCTTGTTGCTTTATTTATTAACTAGCGGTACTCGCACGGCTTTGCCCGTAGTGGAAAATTAAAAGGTTAATTGGTTCGCCTATATATTTACAAATAATGGATGATGAATTTCTCGCCAATTTGCTATGTTAATTTGTTCGCCCACGTTATGGTAATTTGCTCGTCCATGTTATGATAATTTACTCGTCCATGTTATGATAATTTACTCGTCCATGTTGTGATAACTTGCTCGGTAAAATGTTCTTAAAATTGGCATAGAAAAAGAAAAACAAAACGAATTTTCGGCAAATCGCTTCTAGATGCACACCCCTATTGTACAAACTAATTTTGTACCAAATTTCATGAAAATTGGCAGAACGGTCAAGGCACTATGCGCGTCACAGACATCCAGACATACAAACAGAGATCCAGAATTTCAGCTTTATAATTAGTAAGATAAGAATAGAAAAGATATTTCACTGCTAGTTGTAAGCATATAACAAAATATTGCAAAATCAGAAAATTACAAATAAACTATTTTAAAAAACTTTTGAACCCAAATTCTTAATATATCATGTTGTATAAATATTTTCGAAGTTATAACTTTGTAGATAATATTGTATTAAGATGAAAGGAAAAATTTTACCGGAAAAGAACTTTCACGCTTTTATTGGTAATTATTCAAAAAGTGTAACTTTTCTGTCACACGCCTTTTACAGTAAAACAATTAAAGAATAATTCATTTAGCAACGCATTTTAATTTCTTCAAAAATATATCTATTTAAACCTACCAACAATTTTTTAATAATAATTTTTATTTTAGTATATTTTTGGTTCACAACATGTGAATTCTCCCCTCCGTAGCATGTCACACACCTTGTGTGACTGTTTATGTTACGTAATAACTCGTTTAATTAAAAGTATATACTTATTTATTTACAACTCCTTTCACAAATGTCTCAAATACTAATTGTTTAAGTATATTTATTTTTTTAATATTGTGTTTTAGTTCATTTTAGTATGATAAAGTGTCATGTCACGCAATAAATTCTCACCTCTATTACCTAAACACAAAATGCAATTCCTCATTAACGCGTGACATGAATGGCATCAAATTTTATTTTTCCCTTGTTTATTTTCAGCCGTAAAGAAGTTGTGAGATTTTTGTCGAAAAACAAGAAGATAGAGTTTGCTTTAAAAACTAAGTGTGGTTATTGTGACTTCTCACCTCCGTGAACTTGAATTTCAGGGATGTAAATTAATATAAAAAACGAAGTGAACATGTTTTCATTTCGTAACATGTGCCGATTGTAGCAACGAAGAAAAAAAAATGTTCCCTGAAAACCGTTTCCTTTAAGCCTATATTAATGGCTCACCTCCGTGATTTATTCTTATCAGTGTCATTATTTCGGAGATGAAAATGGAGGGGAAATACGTCTATATTAGGCATTCTACAAAAATTATAAATTACCAGTATATTCTCAAATTTAATAAATACTATTTTTATCACACGTTTGAACTAAAAGGATAGCTACTAATTAAGCCGTACTTTAATTAAGAGAGCTTAATTTTAAATTTTCACTTAACATTAAACTAGCTCATTGTTTGCAAAATGAGCAAAATTACTACTTTGATGTTATATTGGCTTCGATTTCAAAACATTAAAAGTTTTTTTCTTTGTTTTTTTTTATTTTCGTGAACAAGGCATTTTTTAATTGTTTTATGTATGAGTAAAATAATTAGAACTTAGCTGGGACATTGTTTATGGTACTTCTAGTAGGTAACACTTTCATGTAAGAATGAAAAAAAAGAAAACAAAAGGTTTCGAAATCGAAAAATATTTACGTTCAAAAGTTGCGTTTTCTGGAGAATGACCCTTCCAAACCACGAAAGCTTATAAAAGAGCGGATAAGGGTGGTAATTTTCCTTTACAGGTATGTTACGACTGATTTTTTGCATTTTAAAACAAACTGGTCAAAACAATGTAGGGGAGACTATTGTATCTTATACCACTTCTAAAACGTTTTGGTTTTCAAAAAAAAAATTGTGATTTTTATGGTTTTTAGTTATTAAAACTTAACTTCAAGCCTTTTTGCATTAAAAAAATGTTTCGAATTATAAAAAATATTTTTCTATTTTTGTATATTTTTCACAAATTTTATGTAATTTGGTCCATGGTACTCGTGTACCTTGAGACAAACCTCTTGTACTTGCATACCATACGTTGTATTCAAATTTATTGAACCCACTTTCATTCAACTTTCTTAAATCCCCAGTAATGGCTGACCTGCTCACTTTAAATACTTTTTCGGCCTCTCCAAAAGTCAGCTTTTTGTCAGGTTCATTACTTCTTACTGCTTCAATAGCATTTTGCAATGCCTCAACATCTATTGGATCCCTCTTGATTCCAGTTTTACTTCGAGGCATGATGAAATCCTACCAAAAAAAAAAAAAAAAAATCACTTCAACCTATTGTACCTTCATTATCCAGTGGTTCAAGGTACAAGATGGAGCTTGGATTTAAGGTACACGAGGGTGCATGTTTATACATAAGTTCCTACCCTAGCCTAACAGCTACGTAAAAAGTAAAGACTAAATGTTGAATACACTTACCGAGAGATGGGCAATAGATATAATGGTCAATCACTAGGGTAACACGAATCTTTAAAAGTCCAGTTTCATTTAAGTAACACTGGAATTATTTACTTTTGTTTGCACAAATCATAAAACAATCAATGTCCACATAAAAAATAGAGTTTCAACCTAAAACTCACTCTGGCAGGTATAGAGACTGTCATGGCTGGCATAGTACCGTGATTCCTCACTAGGTAAAAGCGCTAGCTGATTAGAGTGCATGGCGTAAGGTACAACATGGTTAAGGTGCAACAATCTCCCCTACTTAGCGGCCTGTCAAATGTTGGTAAAAGCTGAAATTTCAAATTTAATGTTTAATTTTTAAATGAAGCATTCCATTAAATAAGAATAATAGTTACATTAAATGAAAAAAAAAACGAGCTGATGTGTGCATCACATGACTTTCTTTTACTCCAATTTAATGTCATTTCCCCATTATTGGCAATTTTAATGTGATTCATAAGTTTACTCTCTAAACATCGCCAACAATGGACAAATTGAAACCAGATTTAAAAAAAAAAATTGCCAAGTTGGCGACAAAACTTGGCGACCAAAAGACTGGCGATATATTGCCAAGTGTCCGCCAAATTATAACACAACTTGAGTTTACATCTAAATCAACAATGATTTCTCCCAAAAAGCGGAACCCCCTCCCCCTTCAGAAACACCCGAATGCAACCAAAAGGGGACTTACCGGTCTTGAGTTATGCGACATACATACGCATATCCGCACATACATACGTACATACGGACGTCACGAGAAAAGTCGTCGTAATTAACTCGGGAATGTCAAAATAGATATTTCGTGTGTTTATACGTTCTTAGGCACTTATCCGCGTGTGGTCGGGTTGAAAAAAAAACTCAACATTAATTCGGGGGTGAGCAAAATGGAAATTAAGGCCGAATTTTGAGTGAAATTTTTTTCGCGAATACAATACTTCCTTTTTTGGAAAAGGAAGTAAAAAGCTCTATCAAAGAAATAAATTAAGTCATTGAATACATAAAATTCGAATATTTTAGAAGATCCATGCAACTGTTGGATCTGTTTTAGCCGTTCAGTTTCGGCCAGACATTATTAAGCCATATGAGATAAGGGAAAGTATATGAGACTCTGGAGAGAATGATGCAAATTTTCTTAACTAATACCTATTTCTAAAAAATGTGTCCTAGTTATTGGATTATTTTTATTTTTAACTGAATATGCAATGCGTTTTTTTCCCTGGAACTGATAACGGACACTTTATTTAAATTTTCAACTCAAAAGTATTTGATAAAGTGTTTAAGCACAATGTTGTAATTTATTGACATCAAAATGCATACCGAAAGGCGTTTTGTGACAGTAATACTGTAAACTTTTTTTTTAAGTATGCAATGTCAAGAAGAAAAATGCAACACCACAGTTAGAATCGCCAAATACATAATTGTTAGATAAATAAATCATCCTGTTCTCATGCAAATGAGTTTGACTGTCAAATGAAACAAGGAAGTTACTTCGAGTTATCAAATGTTATTAACGGATTAAATGTATTCAATTTTCAGAGAAATTCAAATTTTGTTTTGAGAAGTGATGTTCTTGTTATTAAAATGAAGAAAACGAATTCTAAAGTAACATTTTTTTACTGTTAACTGTACCATAAAAATGGAATAAATTATTGCATATTATTAAATTACTTTCATCTTTGATCAAAGGAATATGTAAGTTTATTTCTGAAAGAAAAAAAAAATAAACTAGATTAGTTCTTGCTTGGAATTAAGAAACGCAAGAATAAAAAAAAGTATTGGCAGACATTTGAATCATTCATTAGTCATGATTACAATGCATATTTAGAAAATGTTTGTGTCTTTTTTGTGTTACTTTTTCAATTAAACTCAAAATTTAATTTGCATAAACTAGGTTTATGTTCGGAAATAACTATTCTCATAATGGGGTCGTTTCCAAAATTTTAAAAGTATTTTTTTTTTCTGAAAGAGCATGCTTAAAAATATAAGATCTGACCATTTTTTAAACAATTTATTTAAGTTTAATATTTTTAAAAAATTGCTTAAATCGGTGCACTTTTATTGTTTACACTTCTGTCGTGTTAGATCACAAATGATGAAAAGCCATTCAATGATGCCATTCACAGAACAAAATATTTAACTCGCATCTTTATTCACGTGCATTGGCAACGATATGGTTGATAGCAAGCGTAGAGCGCAATTTTAATTCGCTGCTTGATAATTATAACGTGAAAACGTAGTAGAAAGATGCGGCAAAGTGCATCATTTGTGACGTCATCAAGACCACGCCTTGTTTGAAAAATCGGACATTTAAAAAAATTAATTTAAAAAAAACTGTTGGGAAAATGAAAGTATTTTCCGGGTCCATGTTTTTTTTTTTTTGCTCATTCTATCCATTTCAGTGACTAAAAGTAGTACTTTTGACTGAAGGAAACCAACCCATTATGTGAGATTGTGGTCCTTTATGCTTTCCTCACAGTAAAAGGCATTCAGTAGCTTCCCTGAAGCAACTTTTGGTACCATGATGCTTCCGGCGTATCAATTAGAAAAAAATTTTGACTTTTGTATATAACATTTGGTTCGGTCTATTCTTAGCTTACTTTCATTTATCTTTAGCGTAACAAGAAAATGTAAGATATAGTTTTTATAACTGTGCTGTTATACTGCATTTAAAGTTAATTTGCTAAGTTAACGGTTACCCCCAGTTTTGCACCTTTGAGGCATAATATAGTTGATTGCAAAAAATAAAAACTATTTCAGGAGCGTTTGATTTTTTAATTTCATTACAATTTGAGTGATCTCAAGAATTATTTTCCTTCTGAATTAATTGTAGAAATAATTTCTTTTACAGCTTAAATAAGCCATTTTAGAGCAATCAACTGAAAACTAATATCCTCAAGAAATACTCCATCGAGGAAAAAACTGCTCAATTAAAATTCAAAGATTTCTTTCTAAGATTCATTGCAAATATTTGACGTAACAGGTAATTTATTTTCCGTTTCTCCAAACACTCAACAAATAGATAAATCAGCAAAAAATGTTTGATTCTCTACCAGAAAAACTTTTTTACAGCCCATTTCCAGAAAAGTAAAAGCTACAGAATGCCACTGAATCTTATTTCTCCTGTCACTGTTATCACGGATCCAAGAGTTATCACATCACACTAACTGACCATAAACGTTATTTTCGTGGCCAAACATCTGTCAAGTTGGTTTTGCTTTTTCCGTTAAAAACGGACGTCACTTGGAGAATAAACATGATATTATTGTCTCATTTTTTTATTCTCGTCTTATAGGCTTCATTACTCTTTTTTGTTTTCAGCAGGGGTTGCTCTTCCCCCCTCCAAGTTCGATGGTGCAAATCCGCCCCCCCCCTAAAGGAAAAAACCACTTCTCAGCCCTCTTTCCCTTTTTATTATTTTTTTTAATTTTAAAAAATTTTGTTTCTTTTTTAATATTTTTATTTGTTTATTTATTTATTTATTTTCAATTATTATTATTATTATTATTATATTAGAAAAGTTCTGTTCTACGCCAATGACATACACACACATACAAATTAAATAAATAAATGAAATAAAATATAAACAGAATAAAATAAAACAAAATAAATAATTTAAATAAAAAATAAACCAGTAAATAAATTTAAATAACTAAAATTTTAAAAATCCCCCCGAAAGTTTTTATGGCGCAACTTGCGCCATAATCCCCCCCCCCCGTGGTGGCACCCTGGTTTGCAGCTTAAGGTGAAGGTTCGCATGTTCGTGGTTGCTCAAGAACTTTTGAGTTTTGCCTCGTAGAAGTTTCCGACGGCTCGTACTGGAGGAATTGAGTCAAAAAGTACGTTGATACTTCCTGCGATCTAAGCAAAGTATCCCGTCAAGTATTATAGTGGTACTTTCGTAAAACATAAAAAAAAAAAAAAAACTTGAAGAAACACAGTTCAGACCACTAGCAAAACTATGCTGCTTGCTTTGCAATAAAATACAGCTTCTAGATACTCATTTTAAATAAAACATAATCAATAATCAGCAGTAAGTTATCATCTCTAAGCTAGAGAAGAACTGCATAGGATAGACTGGGGCACGCTTACGTGGATTTTTTTTTCGATTTAATTTTCTGCTTTTTATGTTTTAACTTAGGAAATTTTAGACATTGCTGTTTTATGAAGCAGTTAATGGAGTCAAAATTCGTATATTCAGTTGTTGCTCAGCTTGTGTTTTTAACTGTTAAAAAACATATTTTTTGAGTTCAAGTCGGTTGCGTAAACGTGCCCCGGAAAGCGGAAACGGGGCACGTTTACGCAACCGACACGCATATTTATTTTGATGCCAACGTGGTTCTGTTAGTGTTTTGAACATAGTGTCTTACAATCGCTAAAATAAAGCAAATTTATTACAGACTGAATAATGTATAAAGTTGAAGCTGAAGGGGCATGAAGACAGCACTGTATTATTGTAAGCTATAAGAATGTATAACTTAAATTAAAAATTAATTGATAATTTTCAAAACTAAGAAGCCGGAAAATACTAAAAATGTTTGAGAAAGATTCATTTTTGTTTCATTTTCTGTCTTTGTATTTGTAAATTTAATCGACTAAATTTTGGTTTGTTATAAAAGAGAAGCACATTAAATAATTTGCTTATGAGAAAATGATGTTAGTGCAACTAGATTGACCATTATTTTCGTTTTTCATGAACCACGTGGTGATTGTACCTTGAGACAGCCAAACATTTTGTACCTTAGACACATTCCAAGGAACAACATATGCAAGGTTCTTAATAATTAAGATATGTTTAGGAACATGGACCAATGTTCTAATGTTATGTAGTCTTTTAAACACATTTTATGTTAGATAATTCAAAATTCAAAATTTTTAATTCGTTATTAAATATTAATGATTTAATTTACTAGTACCATGAAAAAAAAAATTTTTTTTTGTTTTCTGGTGCGAAATTGGTTTAAGTATATGGCTGTTGCCTGAATCATGAAGATTTCCCATAGTACAACAAGATGTGTCCAAGGTACAATAGGATGTTGTACCTTGGGATAGCTTGGAAATTTCACTTTAAATGACTGGCAACATTTTATTTTCAAACTGTCTATGTTAGGACATTATAATGTGACTTTTAGATTTTAAATTTGATTCAAATAATTGACGTTAAAAATTAAAATATAAAAAGTGTCCCAAGGTACACACTCTCCCCTATACAAGACAGCTCGGTTATCACAACCTGAGACAGCAGTTACGTTATTATGAGATCTCCTCAAAAGGGAAGGATGAATAACCGAGCTGAAGGCGGATGTCATCTCATTGCTGCTGGAAGAGCAAACAAACTGGTAGCTAAAGGAAATTTATCTCACCAGCAAGTGCTTGCAGCTTGGTTCGGTTCGTCTCGTGAATTGAAGGCAAAGCTTGTGTATTTAGTTCTATTCTACCGCCCCTAAGCCAGAGCTAAGGCAGAACTACATGAAGTACACCAGTCAGCCCGGTTGTCACAACCAGAGATGTAGTTCTGCAGTCTCTGGATACAGAAGCTTTGCTGTCAATTCACGAGTCGAACCTCACCATGCAATGGACTCTCGCTGGTGAGAGAAATTTACTTTATCTACCAGTTTTCTAGTGCTCTCAGCTTCAATGAGTTTTATTGTAGGAAATGAAAAAGTAAAGGTATCTCATTTCTGCTGTAAGCACGTTAGATGGAAATTAAGCAAAATGAATAACTTAATGGAAATCACATTGCAGTTTGTGCCGCATTCAGTTTAATTTTACCTTAATTTCAAATACGACATTTTATGCCCTAAAATAACAACATGTTTTTGTCGAAAAAATCTTGTATGAAACATGACATTATAAGAACTTTTTTACCAAAAATATTATTTTGATTTCTCTTCTCAAAGCTCTTATTTAGTATTCAGAAGCAGTGCAGCTAACTTCTTTGGTTAATTCTTGAATTTCATGCGTGCTTTTTACATAGAATAAAAGGAAATTTCCCTGTTTAAAATAAAAAACCCTGCTTTGAAATAATTAAAAATATATTTTCTTGAAAATATCAGTGTATGCTTTTTACGAGGGGTAAAAATCGACAAAATAGTTCATATGCTTTAGCTGGAGTCAAATATACCAGATGTGCAAACTACGAATCATAATCCAAGTGCAGAAAGCAGATGGCAAATACATTTAAGTTGCGATATCATATGAATAAATATGTGATGGATGCTTCGAAAAAGGGACACGTTATGAAGAACTTTTTCCAGTAAGAAATATATGGTAATGCTATTTCTTTTTCGGAACATTTTGAGATAAATATTTCTTTGAACATTTTTTCCCAAATGCTTATTTAAAACCCATTTGCATGCGAGAATGCGGCACTAAAATATAAATAAAGATTTATGGGACTTTTTTACACATGAGGAAAATACATAAGCCATTTCTTAGTAATCTAAATGTAGATGAAGGTATGCACGCGCGCTTTACTGTGAAAAATAAAAATGCGGTAAGAATATTTTTGAGAAGAAAGCTAAAGAAGTGTAAAATCTTTTCATGAAAAATTAAAATAAATTTGGACTTTATTTGTACTTAAAAATATTTACCCATAATTTACAAAATGTTTTGCAAATAGTAGGCAAACTGTAATCAGCGTTTATACAAAAGTTAACTACCCGATGGGTATTTGGTATAAAGGCGTCGGAGTCGAAATTCCAAGAATCGGAGTCATTCATTTTTCCTCTGTGTATAAATGTTTGCTAAAGCAACGATGTCAGAGTCGAAGTCGGAGATTCGGAGTTCAACTAATTTTCGGGCACAGTAGTTGGAGTCAGGTGCCTCAAAATTCTCGGAGTCGGAGTAGGGAGTTGGCCGTCAAGAGCTATTTCCAACAAAATTTGTTTGAAGTAAATCCGCCTTTAAGTTAGGAATCTAAATTGTATTTTAGTTTCCCCGTATACGCTAATGTTAAGGATTTGATCTGATCAAAATTGAACGGAAAATTGCTCAAATCAAAAAGATATTTTCTATACATGTTCTTTATCAAAATCAAATTTTGAATGGTGTTTCCGGTTTTTTACGAATACTAGCGATTTTATAGTAATAATCACAATATTAAGGAATAAATAAACAAAAAAAATAAAGTCAAATGACTTATAAGGGTCAACACAATGCAAAAACATTATTTAAAACGGCATATGAAAATTTTAATCATGAATTTATTCTAAAATATTCGATCTACGATGACTTTTGTGACTTGTTATTTCTCTGTCTCTTCGTTTTTTAATCCATTACAAAAAGAAGATCTGCTATTTTTTTTAAAAAACCAATGGGTTGTATTTAGAATGACATAGGAATGATGTGAAAAAATATTGGACTTCATATTCGAATTTAGTTTCCAGTTATTTTGGTTTTACTAAAAAATTTCAAAGTGAACGAACACTTTTGGAAGCCACTGTATATACCCTATTTTTTAATTTTTTATTTTTCGATATTTATTTAAATATTTTATTTATTTTTGACTTTTATTTTGTTTTTCGCGATATTTTTAAAAGATACATTAAGCTTTATTTCACGCTTTTTTCTTCTTTCTCTGACTTTTATTGAGAAAATAGGCTAAAAACATGCTATACCACAGTTGGGAAACACAAAAAAAATTAACAAAAACTAAAACTCTATGTTTACTACATGGAAAGGAAAAAGATCAATACTTCATTTGGGACAGTGTTAATTCGTTCATTTTTTGTTTTCGGACCCTCCTGCTCACAGTTCATGCACATATGAGCAGCACATGCAGCACAGGATCCATCATTCGCCCGATACTAAAGCGTCCTATACTAAGGACACTGGAGTAATAAGGCGAACCATACTTTTATTGGGCAACAATCTACTTTTCCTGATTATCACGTTACACAAAAAAATATGGTGCACAACAGCATATTTTTTTTTTTTCAATTCACCTAGTACATAAATTGAGCTTCAAGAACAGAAAAAAAAAACTTTATTCCAGAAATTTACAGTGAACCATGAGGAATCAAAACTTACTGCAAAATAAGTTTTTATAGTTCTGACATCACTCTTATTTACTATTTTTTACAACACTGCCACTTTATGATTACATACTGCTTGTTGATAACGCTATATCATCAGTTAGACTGTTTGAAAACGATAAAGTCACGATCAAGCAAATGTTTGTTGCACTGCATCAAAAAAGGGGAGGCCTTATGATTACATGGTTTATTTGGAGCACCCACCTTATAGCTGTGTTTGGTTTTACATTTATTTTGAAGATAAGCACAATTTAAAAATAGTCAAAATATGCTGTCCTGAGCTGGCAAATTGCAGTATATATATATATATATATATATATATATATATATATATATATATATATATATATATATATATATATATATATATATATATATAAAAGGGTGTCCCAAAATTAACGCAAGATTTGAATTTGCCACCATTTTTTCCATAAATTGTTGGCAGCCATGAAAAAAGAACAATTTGACAGTTGAGAGTTTAGGGTTAGTGAAAATGGGGTGTTATTGTACCATACAGCTAGAGAGAGTGAAACATTTCAATTACTGCATAAGGCATTTCCTAGTCGCGTACTCTCTCATTTCGGTCATCAGAATTGGCACCCTAGATCGTGTGATTTAACATTTTTAAATTTCTTCTTATGGGGTTATTTGAATTCAAAGGTCTATGTTAACAAGCCCACAACCACCCGTGTATTACCGTGTTGCGATACCGAGCGCCAATAACAGTAACTGATTGACCAGCCTAAACTTTCATTATTTTTGAAACAATTGTTCAATAATGAAAGCGCGTTATTGTATCGTATAACGCTCCATTTTTGATTACCCTAAACTCTCAGATGTCAAATTGTTCTTTTTTCAGGGTTGCCAACCATTTATTGCAAAAATGGCGGCAAATTCAAATCTTGCGTTAATATATATATACAGCTTATTTTGGTTTCCGCAAAAAATAAAGCATTTTTTACCAGTGGCCAATTTTGAAATTTTAATATTTGCCGATATTTGTAGGCAATCAAAAAATCGTTTCTACAAATGTCTCTAAAACTCAATTTTTAGATATCATCTTAGGCCAACGCAAGACAGCCTAATCCACAAAGTGAATGATGTGTTATATATTATTATGAGGACGTATCTATGAATATTATGATCCAAGCACAATAAAAAAAACATAATCATTCACGTTAGACCAAATCGTTTTTGTTATAAAAACTATAAATTCCTGGTTGACTTCGATGCGCTTTTAGTCCTATATTCATGTTGTGATAGTTTCTCCTCGTCTTAACAATGGGTATTAGAATGTTACTGTTAACAATTTTTACTGTGATTTATGTCGAATAAAAATTTTAGGTATTAAATTTCTGAAAATTAAGAGCATTGAACACAATGATTTTATTTTTTGGCATTCTTTTTGAAAATTGGGAGTTTTGAATTGCTTGACTTTTATTGGTCATTTCTGAAATTCAAGAGCTTTAAATTTATTGACTTTTATTTATCATTTCTGAAAACTAAGAGCTTTGGTTTTTTTGTGAATTTTATTGGTTTTTTCTGAAAATTAAATTTTATACTTTTGTTGGTTAGTTCTGAAAATCAAGAGCTCTGAATTTATTGACTTCTATTAATCATTTCTGAAAATTAAGAGTTTTGAATTTATTGACTATTATTGGTCCTTTCTGAAAATTTCGTGTTTTGAATTTAGTGTGTTTTGCATAAACAAAATAGACAAGAGGAATATGAACTAGATGCACCAAAATGTTAATAAAGAGACCTGATAAAGCAATAGACACAAAGGAATTATTCCAGGCTAGGACGCCAAATTGTTTGATATACCTGCCCGAAACATTAGCCTTTATCTTCCATAAAATATAGCACACAGCTTCGACCATTCCCACTTCATTATTTCCTTGAAATAACCTGATTAACAATGGATGATTAGTGTAGCAGCTGATGCCACGAAATGTGCGAAATCGATATACAAATACATAAATCAGTTTCGTTTGGATTTAGACATTGAAAAAAGCCGTAAATGTGATTAGATATTTGACAGTTAATGGAATAATATGACAAATAATTAACAAAATTTAACATTTTAAAATTTATTTTGTACTGCAGTTTCTAAAAATCATGTTTATTTTAAATCGACAATTAAAAAAACTATACTTGATTGAAAGTGTGAATTTGTCTGACTTAATAAGGATCGCAAGGGTACATGAATATTCCATTGCATCGAATTCTATCTTCAAATTCTCAATAATTCATAACATATTTTGTCACGCGAAGAAAAGTTAGTAGTTTTAATTATATGACTTGCTGTGGTTATAAAAATCAGAGCTATACGGACAATTATCGCTCAAACCATCAGCAGATTTTAACTTTTAATATTCAAAACCATTAACTTCTCAATAAATTCATGCAATAATTTGCTGAATTCCGCGTGAGAAAAAGTAACCAGTTAAAGTAATAAATGAGGATATATCATATCACAAATGCCATAGCTAATATGACAACTTATAAGGCCTCAAAACTGACTGAACCCTAAATTTAAGTATTATAAATCTTCTAATTATCAATGCGCATAATAAATTACGGATTTCTGCGTGAAGGTAAGTAGTTTAGTAAGTCATGTAATACCTCATTTTTTAAATCAAAGCTAAAATTTTAGTTTATAAGTCATAATCACTCTGACTGGATCTATCCCTGGAACTAACTTTGAATGTTTCAAACCATAAATTCTCAATAAATTCATAGCGTAGTTTATTGATTTCTGACTGAAGTAAAGTAGCATACAGTTCATAAACACTGCTTCAAATTTCCCATATATTGGAGAATTGAGTGTTCTAGTTGAGAAAAAATTGTAAGAAAACTTTACGAAGCCTACATAGATTTCCAATAAAATGTATTTATCAACCTAAGGAAAAGCGTTCAAAAATTCAATAACCATGGACAGTAACTTTAGCTCGACAAAAAGTCAAAGTTTCTCTTTAAAGAGTTACTGGTTTTTTTTTTTTTTTTTTTTTTTTTTTTTTTTTTTTGAAAAAAAAAAAAAGAACGTGCTAGTTCGATATGCTGAACATGAAAAATATTTCCATTCTGTATTAGATTTTTTTAAGTTGTTAATATCCGTTGAATTGAATTCTTTCATTAATAGAAAACTATTAGCAATCCTTTACAAAGTTTTTTTTTTTCAATTTACCCAATAAATTAAAGCATTAAGAAATCGGATTATCATAAACATTATGTTTTTATGCAGTCCAATCTTAGTTTCTCATTGGTTTTAAATTTCAAAAGTTAGTTTTTCTTTTTCAATTGAATGTTGTACAAACATCAATCTTGGTCGTTGAATTTTGACAATTAAGTGCATTAAGCAAATGTCATTCTTCGTCTGTCTAACATCCATAATGTAGCTGAAGTTCTGAAATTGCTTTAGTATTTTAAAACTAATTTAGAATGAAAATACTCCCATTTTACAGTTACATAGAAGTAAAAAGGAAACATTTACATTTTGGTGGAAACTGAATGAGAGAGAACAACTTTGTGACACATTAATTAATAGAAATATTGCAGCAATATCTCTCTGCAGAAATTGAATGAAAGACTACAACTTTGTGACGTAATTATTGCTAGAAATATGGCAGCAATATTATTGTGCGGAAACTGAATAAAAGATAACACTTTTCTAACGTATTAATTTCTAGAAATATTGCAGCAATATCTCTATGCGGAAATTAAATTTAAGAGAAAGACTTTGTGATACATTAATTGAAAAAAACATTTCCACTAAATCTCTGCGGAGAAATTAAATGACAACAACAATATTTAAACACCCTAAATGCAAGAAATATTGAAACAATATCTCAGTTCATAAACTGAATGAACTAGAACAATTCTACCGCATTAGTTGCAAGCAATATTGCATCAATATCTCTGTGCGGAAAGCGAATGAGAGAAAACAATATTTTAACGCATAAATTACAAAAAAGGTTACAGCAATAGCACTATGCAGTAACTGAATGAAAAACAAACTCTATTTTAACGCTTTAATTGCTGCAAGTATTGCAGCAGTATCTCTGTGCGGAAATTGAATAGAAATGAACAACTTTGGGACACATTAAATACGAGAAGTATTGCAGTATTATCTCTGGAAACTAAAGTGAATAACTTTGTGGCGCATTAATTGCAAGAAATGTTGCAACAACATATCTGGGTGGATACTTAGTTGGAAATTTGTCTAGAAGCTCAGTTGCAAGAAATATTGAAGCTATAGCTCTGTGCGGAAATTTAATGAATGACGAAAATTTTTATGGTCAATAATTTTAAGAAATATTGCAGCAATAATTCTGTGGGAAGCTGAATGAGAGAAGCCAACTTTTGTGACACATTAATTGTAAGAAATTCTACAGCAATATCTTTGGGGGAAACTGAATGAAGGAAAACAATGTTCTTATGCATTAACTTCAGGAAATACAAATCTGTTCGGAAACTTAATGAAAGATAACAACGTTCTAACGCATTAATTGCGTATAAATTGCAGCAATATCTCTGTGTGGAAACTAAGTTAAAGAAAGTTATTTTCTTGCTCATTAGTTGCAAGACATTTTGCAGTAATAACCTGAGAAAATGATTGCTTGAGAACAAATTTGTGGTACAGTAATTTTGAGAAACATTGTAGTAGTCTGTGCGGAAACTGAATGAAAGGTAACAATATTTTAACTAACTAATTGCAAGGAATGTGGCAGCAATATCTCTGTGCGAAAACGGACTGAACAAAAACAACGTTGTGACGCATTAATGGCCAGAAAGACTGCAGCAACATCTCTGTGTTGAAACTGATTGAAAGATGGCAATATTCTAACTCATTAATTGTAAGAAATGTTGCAGTAATATCTCTGTACGAAAACTGCGTGACCAAAAACAGCGTTGTGACGCATTAGTGTCAAGAAATATTGCAGCAACATCTCTGTGCCGGAAACTAAATGAAAGATAACAATATTCTAAAACGCATTAATTATAAGAAATGTTGCAGCAATATCTCTGTGTTCAAACTGAATGAACAAAACAACGTTGTGACGTATTAACGTATTTTATCCGGCTGTCCTATTTAAAGGACAGCTGAAGGTTCAATTAATCTTTAAAAGTAACACTCTCTTCAAATTTAAGAAAAATAAATAAATTGGAAAACACAGGTTAATTGTAGAAAATATTGTATGAGATTTTTTAACGTGTCTAGGTTCGGTGTACACCCTAAATATCTTTTTCGTTTCAATAATATTCTATCAAAAAAACTATAATTTTTTATTTTCCCTCAAAAACTAAGCAATTTATTAATTTTTTAGCAGATGAAGAAAATAATTTTCGTAGATGCATCATAAACTTACATTTCAAGAAAATTGAATTACCGAGAGAAAATGTAATTCATACTGGAGGAAACGACGTTCTGTGTATTCCTTTTGCTGCTAAAAATAATTTGCTTATATCTTCTCTTTGCTCGAAGGAGTCCCTGTGGAACACTAAAGGTGAATTCTCCTACTATTCCTTCCCTTTAATGACTCCCGCACAGTGTCATTAAAAGCAAAAGTTTCGGGAGAAATTTATTAACTTTCTTACTGTTATTAATGGCAGCGCAAAATATAAATAATATGATGGAGAGTATAAATGTTAGTTGACTTTATTTGTATTATTTATTCGAGGTAAACTAGTTTTCAAAAACAAAAATTCAGTATTTGGGACGAAAGAAACTAGAACTCAAACTCTAATTCTTGAATAAATAAGTAATTACATTTTTATCGTAAATATGTCAAGATAATAAAACTCATCTGCAATACTAATTTGTTAAATAGAAGTAACTATTCTTATTATTAGCTGATGTAACATTACAGATCTTATATTTGCGTTGCAAAACTTAGTTTTATTATAATTATTTATATTAAAATAATAATGATGAAGGTAGAGCTATAATTGGATAACATTTAGAGTGTAATAACAACATTAAGAGTCATTATGGTCTTGTGATTATTAAACCTCTATCGTGTAAAGCGATCATAAAGATACCGAGCAATAATAAAATTACATCGTATTTGCCTGAAAATGCACAACTTGGTAAAAGTTTTAGCGTTAGAAAATCGCTGAGAAGAGTTTTAATGATTTTATTCTTTTGGTAAAGCTTGTGTTTCGCTTTTAATAGTTTCAATACTGTAGAAAATGAATGATTTTTAGTTTTAGTATTTTTATATTCAAACATATGTGTGAGCATGCATGCGCGTGTGTTTGACTGTTAGAAAGCTTCAACAAATTTTACGGTATGCAATGTACCGGACAGCCCAGTTATGCCATCTAAAGACTACAGTTTTGTATTTGTTACGTACTCATCAGCTTGAAATAGTGAAAACTGAAGCACTTCTGAAGACAGTTGCTTTACTCACTATCTTGAGAAGTCCAGCAGTTGGGATTTGAGCCTTTAACCTTCAGATTTCTATCCAAATACTTTACAACTAATCCATAAGTCGGGACATGCCCAATGCAATTAAATTTTTATTTAATTTGTCGCTTCAGAGCAAAAGTAAGATACCTTAGTGTTATTTCTGGGATTAGATGTCTTAGTGTTGCTCTGATGTGCCGATACACATATTTTTAATTTTAATTACGAGTTTTGAAAATATAACACATCACTATTGTTGAAAAAAGTATGTGTCTTTTCTACAAAATTATAAAACATATCTTAAACTAAACTCATAATTATGGTTCATAACTATGTAAAATGACAAAAGTTACATCGGCTTGAAAAAAACGTGATTGGTTATCTTTACTAATAATAAAGCTGAAAGTCTCTCTGTCCGGAGGATGTCTGTAGGATGTCTGGATCTCTGTGACACGCATAGCGCCTAGACCGTTCGGCCGATTTTCATGAAATTTGGCACAAAATTAGTTTGTAGCATGGGGGTGTGCACCTCGAAGCGATTTTTCGAAAATTCGATGTGATTCTTTTTCTATTCCAATTTTAAGATCAAAACTATCATAAGATGGACGAGTAAATTACGAAATTATCATAACGTGGAACTAAATTTGTTGTTCCACATGAGCACAAGCCAATTGGCGAGATACGAAATTACCGTAACATGGGTATAAGCCAATTGGCGAGAAAATTCACCATACATTTTTTGTAAATATGCAGGCGAACCAAAAGACCTTTTAATTTTTTTATTACGGGCAAAGCTGTGCGGGCACCACTAGTAGGAATATAAAAGCTTTCCCAGTTGCAAACCCTGGCGCTGCTTCGAGTAGCAAAGAGATGAAGTTGGTGCGCGTTGAGTACAGTCATTGCGTTGATTTATGAGAAATATCCATTTCTTTTCCTGTGAAATATTCAAATCCAAATCAATCATCCTTGTAACACGTGACCGGTTTCATAATTGTAGTAATTTAGGGTAACTTTGAGTCATGTCAGTTGATTCTGCGCCATTTCAGATTTTTTTTTTTTTTCTTTTTTTGTGGCTTTTTAACAAACTAGATGCTCCAGTGCTCCTGGAAAGGTTGGTGAGTACCGTTTCTGCTCTTTATCTTGCAAAAAGAGCTGGCAATACCCCTCTACCCAGTTTAATGCGTCATTTATATCATTCAATGATTCTAAAAGTACCGGTAGAAAGCAATTTTTGAAATTAATGAAATTGCTCTTCCTTCTTTACATTACTATAAATCATAAAAATCTTATAGCTTAGAGAAGTATGAAGAGGGGTTTTTAACTAATTAAAAATGTTATTTTTCGGCCTTAAATTGTAATACTTTCATTACCTTATTTTGCATTTCATTTCTGGTGTGGCTCAAAGTTACTCTAAATGGCAGGAAAACTTCATACCATACTAATAATTCATTTTAACCGAATTAACCAAGTGTTATTTCTTACTTTTGAATTAAAATACAACAATTTATACCACCAAATGCAATACGTGTTTCAAAACACGAGAAAGGCATTTCAAAGCGGAGAAATTGCAGCTCGAAGTTAGAGCTTCTGCTTAAAAAAAGGCCACACATTAGGAATGAAATTTGAGGTAATAAAAAAAATCGAAGACTTAACGCTATTTTACTCACCAATCACTTGTGTGCCAATCATTGTACAGTCTGACCACAGAAGACGTGAGATCTGGCAAGCGACAGAGTTAAGAAGATTCCATATAGATGAATCTAGCAGGGAAGAAAAAAAAATAGCGATGGGGTTTGTTTCACGCGTTTTATAATGTCACTAGTAAGCCTTATTACTTTACTAGAAAGTCTACTAGTTTACTTTACTAGAAAATTTTCACCCGTCAAGGTATGACGGGTGAAAATTTGCTTCTACATTTGAACGCAGCAATTACCTGTTTGGTGATAGTTTAAGTTTTAACTTTAACTCTAGTGGATTAACCCTTAACTCCAGTAGATAGCGATCATTGTTGACCATTTTTACGTTTCTCCATACTCCAAAAATGAGTCTTACCAGTAAAACGGTTAAGTCACCGGATCGAGTTCAGCCTTGTCACAACCAAGTCTTTCCCTGCATGTTAAACTCTACCCAATCATATTTGCAACTCCAGAGCTCGAATACGCTACCTTGCGGTGCCTCACAATACTAAAGAAAAAGGTAAAACATTCCATTCCACGTGTGTAAATTACAGGCTTCGGACAGTTTGTGGTATAGTGTAATTTTAGAAGAATAAAAAAGAAAGCTTTCCACAAACACGATGAAAAATTACTGTCATTCACTAAGCGTCAAAGCAAGTTATAAGTTACGGCATGTGTTTGTTTTACCTTTTTCATCCGCCATTAGACAGTGGCTTCAGCGCCCCCTATAGTTTATTGGAGTTGCGAATTATCAAATTATGATTCCGTGGCACGAGTGTATTTGTTGAAACACGCGGGTTACTTTATCATCGGCTATTATTTATATGAGGATTGCATTCTCTTAGTTGAAAATGAGGGGAAACAAAAACAGTGACTATGGAAAGAACAAAAGAAAAATAAAACGGTTTAATTTTGTCAGTAAATGTAATAGCAAAGTAGTGAGCTCGAAATTATATTGTAAAAGAAATAGATCTATTAATGTTTAATCCATATTCCTTAGATATTAAGGCTTCATAAGCGTAGGGAGACTACATTTACATGAATGCATCATTATTTTACTTAACTTACTTAACTTACTTAAGTTTTACTTTCATTCATTCTTTTACTTCATTAGTTTACTAGTTGTGCCATAAATTACAATTGTTCATGTGTTTTGACTATGCAAAAGCCATGTATTAAAATGTTTCTGGTGTTAACTTGCACCTGCAGCAAATTTTGAATTGTTTGAAATATCGTTTCAAACACATTTTTTTTTTTTTTTTTTTTTTAGAAAAAACATAAGAGCAGCGTTGAAATTGTACAGCATGTAAGAAGAATTGCAAAACCGAGTTTCCGCAACAAAGGAAGTGAATTTTCAATGCAAAAGAAGAAAGAGATCACAGCTATACTGCAGTGCTAAGTGCAAAAGTTGTATATCTGCACTTTTTATCAAAATTGTGTTACGGTCACCAGTTATTTCTCTGTCACATGCTTTACCTAAATACAGAGTTTTATGGTCATACGTGATTGGGAAATATTTTTTTTTAATTCTGAAAAAGTTGCATCTGAATCAAATACATGGAAGCGCAAAAACATTAAACGGCTATTTCTCATTTTCGGATGCAGGTACGACTTTTGCGAATAGCACGGCAGTATAAAGCACTCGACAAAACCAGGGGGCTCTACATAGTACGAATATGGCATTCTTTTCAAATGTTAGTTACGTGAACTAGCTGCGTCGCCCGGTTTTGCACGGTCTACCTCGAAAATAAAAGTTATGTCAAGTGACATAGCTTCAACCCCTTGACGTAGGTTCAACCCTAAGGCTTGAACAAAAAGAAAAGAAGAAAAAATCAGTAAAGTTTTGCGACAGTTTGCGGAAAAACAACCAAAAAGTAAACATTTTAAATCCCCCGATTACTGGAAAAGCCTTTAAAACAAAATCAAGAATTTTACTTCTTCATATTAGAGAAAGAAAATGGCAACATATATTTCGTCTGAATGATTTTCTTCACGCTATAAATTTTAATAAAAGCATTGTTGCGGAAAGTTGAGCTGAAGCACTGAAAAATAATTTAAATGGAGGAAAGCCTTCAAAAAATAGGGATTTTATGTCGAAATTTAAGTGTCCTAATTGATAGTTTTTAATTGATATCTCCGCTAATTATTATCGGAGGAATATGTTAAATAGCCAAACATGAAGACGGAAAGATTACGAATCCATCCATACCTTGTTTGATGGTCAGTTCACTGTCGTTCGGGAGTAGAAGCTTGGACATACATAGATACGCTCAGTTTTTAATTATATAAGAGATAGTTTAGAGTATTGCAACGGTTTTTCTCTTTTCTAATAGTTATGACACTGACTCTCAATTTTTGGTTATGATTTTTATGCAAAAAAAAGTAAAGTTTTAGTTTAATGAGAAGTGCGTAGCAATTTTAACAGTCATTTTCAGTGGATCTACAAATGGGCAAAGCAGAAGGCTTGTTTTTTTGTTTCGATATTTATCTCCGCACAGGACGCAATATAAGATCAAAATTCAGCGATACGAAGCAATAAAATAAGTGCCGTTTGCTTTTATGATCCATTTTGTTTGAGAACGTAGTAGTAAAAATTTTATTTTCGTTGTTCCACCGTCTGGCCTGGCTATCCCATGACAAAAACTTCTAGTGCACGATAAAACAACAGATTGGGTTTCAAACTTTCGTATATTGCACTACAGCAACTTTTATGAAGCTCATTAGAAATAAATCATATTTCCTTGCATTTTAAAAAATGAAATCTTCAGGGTTCAGATTACATTGAGAACAGTTTTTTTTTTAATAAATACCGTCTATGCATATGGCGATGATACAGATATCTATTTTATAACTTCTGATATAGCTAGCAGAACTCTACTTGCAAAACAGATTCCTGTTGTCATTGCACTTCCTCCGTTGTCTAGCGGTAAAATAAAATAATAATTATAATGTAATGATATTAGTAATAATTAGTATTATTATTCTATACGCAAAAATAATAATAACAGTAGTAATACTATACTAATATTAATATTAATTTTTATCATTATTTGCACAATAATAATTATAATAATAGCAGTAATACTATAACAATAATAATATTAATAATCATTATTATCACTATAAGGACAATAATAGAAATAATATTATTCAATCTTACTACATTATGTAACAACGTTATTCACAGCAGAAAATAGTTATACTGTTTCATGTTTCTTCATAAGAAGTCCCAAATGTGATACAAATTTATATCCACCTCAAAAATCACCGCTTTAACAATATCAAAGTTCAAAGACTTTTGGGAAGCGATAAATATCACAAATATTTTCAGCGTAAGTATCTCACATTAGCTAACTGGAGTCAGATACACCAGCTGTGCAAATCATGAATTATAATCTAAATAAAGAAAACAGATGGCGAATACATTTCACACACATTACCGAACCATATGAATAGATGCATGATATTTGTCTCCGAAAATGAATACTTTCAGGACTTATGGAATTTTATTTTTCTATACAAGATAGATATGCTAATTTTGTTTCTCCTCCAGACATTTTTCGCCGTGGGAAATAAATATTTCACAGCTCTTTTACATTTATTTAACATAAATTTGCATGAGGAAACGAATGGTTCAAAATACAAATAAAGATTGACGATGTTTTGCAACATAGGTAGGAATTTAAGGCATCTAAATGCAGATGAAGAAGTAGATTATTGGAAAAATTTGGAAATACAAAATGAAGAGAAGACGTTATTTGTGAGAAAATCGTTGTGTACTGTTCTTGTACCGGAAAATATTTTAATTGAAGCTATAAAGAAATAAAAGTAAAGAACATTTAGATCAATCATTTTAAGAATATTTCAAATGATCAAACATTACCGATCAAGAAAACAACAGTTACTCTCAGGGCCGCTGACAGCCAAAGCTATCCCCTTGTCAGTTGTGTCACTATCCCCCTTCCTCCCAAACTCATAAAATTGGTAAAACTTTTAGTACTACAAATCTGAGTCGGGCCCTCCCAAGGAACAGGTCACCAGTTTTCTACTAGGCTGGCATGACCTTTAGTTGGCCCTGGTTATTCCACTTCAACTTATGCATATTGTCAGCGCTAATATGTTATCGTAAGTTTTCTTTCTTATAAACAACTTACGTGCTATAACTTCACAAAAATTCCACAACTAGAAAATACATTTCAGCTATGTTTTAGTTCGGAAATCAAGAACTATTTTTTCAGTGTCCTTATTCGTTTTGTTTTATTTCTGTATTTATTTGTGAAATAGCAGCATTTTCATCTTTAATGACTATAGAAACGTGGTGGCCTTTCTGCTTTCGAATATTCATAATATAAAAGTCCGGCAGCCCCTAACACTCAGCGTTCCGTTCTCGAGGAGCAGGTTCGTTACACAATGCACGTAATTTATTTTGCTAAATAATTTATTTAAAACTTTTAAGTACCTCCTTCCCTCACCTTTTCTCGTCCACCTCATCGATGGGAGTAATTCTGAAATTGGGCCAA
Source organism: Uloborus diversus (assembly GCF_026930045.1). Taxonomy (NCBI): domain Eukaryota; kingdom Metazoa; phylum Arthropoda; class Arachnida; order Araneae; family Uloboridae; genus Uloborus; species Uloborus diversus. The sequence goes on from NW_026557765.1 coordinate 8,474,488, forward strand.
TCACCATATTTTTAGTGCTAATCCTTTTACTCTAGCTACATTTTAATGCAAATTTTTGCATTAAAAGACGAGTATAAACTATGAACATATGTAACAATATAAAATTTGCCCTGGACTGAAACCGCCACTTATCTGCAATAGTGTGCTGTATTTTCATTGAAATGTCATTAGATTGAACATCGTTTAAGAAATATTTGAGGAAATTTTCGGGATTAAAGTATTAAGGGGAGTTTTTACCCCCTATACCGTCAATGTTAATTTACACAGGTTCTTGTACCTTTTTCTGAAAATCTATTAAAGATACAATTATGAAATTTTTTCTGTACTTTGGTAAACTCTTTTCTATATATATACTGAAATAAAATTTTACAAAAAGAAAGCTTAGTTTTTTTTATTACTTAACTCTAATGTGTAAGTCACTGTATTTTTTTTCAAGAAATGTCATTCTGCAACACGAAATCAGCTCTATAAAAAATATTTTTCGAATATGAGAAAAATTTTACTTCAGTATATGCAATTAGATGTATGTGTGGAATAGGTGGTAAAAACTTCAAGCCTAACACAATTTAATTTCTCAGAAAAAGGAACGTTTAGTTTCAAAAATACAATTTAAAGAGAAAAATCATATTTCATCAAAATAGTTTTAATTTTTTTTTTAAAGCTTATTTTAACTTTCTTCTTATATGAGCACGATCAAGAAATTTGTATCATTAAAAAGGTATTTAAATGGAGTTTCAAAATATATAAAAATCAAAAAATTGAATTTTTGAAAGTATTTAGGATACTGACTCCCCTTAACTACTAGTATATCACTTACTTGCTTTTAAACTCACTTTTGATGTCACACCACAGAATTTAATTTTTTTTTTTTTTTTTTTTTTTTAAAAATAAAGCAACTTAATGTTATTTAATGGAATACAGATAGGACTAAAATTGTTCGACTTAAATGTTATTTCTCTTTTTCTACAAAAACAAATTTTCTTTTACATCAGTGTTCTTTTAAATCATTTTCATCACGTTACATTTAAAATTCCTAATAAACCATTTCTTATGATAATGCTTCCTGTGCCTCAAACTGATTGGAGTATTTTAACTTTCCCTCAAAGCAACTAAAAACAACAGTACTTTCTAGAGTTACCATTTACATGCAATAAGCTACAAAAATTAAAATAGTTGCTCGCACATAACCTATCCGTCAAAGTACTGAGTTGCCAGGAAATATTACTACCTCAGCAAATCTTCAGAAACTCCAATCATATCATCTATGGCAGAATATATCAAGAGCTTTAGCCTCCTCATAACCTAACAGGATTACGGAACCGATGCAAGCGTTGTAATAGGATTAGTGTAATTGTTACCTCTACGCAGCAATCAGTAACGCTGCACCCTCAATTAAGGCGAAATGGGCAACCATCACATCTACTTCCTAATTGGATAAAGTGCAATTTGAGATCGGTCGTGTTATAACACGGACGACGGTGAGGAAAGAAAAATGACGGTAAAGTAAGGTTTTTTTTTTTTTTTTCAACTTAATGTAAGGCATTATTAATTTTCAACAGTGAAGGGAGGCTACACTAATTACATAAAATCAGAATAAAGTTTTTAAATAAGTTGAATTTGTAATTTCATGTGACAATATTGAAGCACTGGTGTGACGATTATTTTCAGTTTTGATTTCGTAATTACTATTCGTATTCAGGAAGTTACAGGGTTGAAAAGCGATAGCTTTGTGCAAGGTAAATTAGCTAAAAATGGAACAACGTTTAAAAGCACAAAAACGATAAAAAGTTTTTAAAAACGCAGACATGTTTCGGAGGCAGTAGCCTCCTTCCTCAGTGCGAAATGAACAAGTGGATGAATGAAGGTCAAGGGAGAATTTAAATGCGTAACAGGAAAAACATTGACCAATCAGCTATCAGCGAGTGCTGAGGCAAAATATGACGTATTTAAACATGTAAGATTGAATAAGATTGGAGAAAAATGTGGAACAGCAAAAGACGCATTGCAAAGATTATTTAAGTTTTTATGAATGTAAAAGGATTCCAGAAAATCTAATTCACCTACTGTTGTAGGTCTGCAAATGATCTTGGCTTCCGAAAAGAAAATTGTGCCCTGTGTCCCAACAATGTTTAGCAATTGTCATGTGTTGTTGAAACATGTCTGCGTTTTAAAAATATTTTTATCCTTTTTGTGCTTTTAAACGTTGTTCCATTTTTAGCTAAGTTACAGGGTTGCCAACCTTGGTGAAGCTATTTGAGGAGCCTCCGTGGTGATTTTGTGGAGCATTTTGAAATTTTGCGGAGCAGCACGGTATTTTGTATGAAAATCGATATAAAATATATAAACCTCTATTCTAAAATTGTTTTTGAGCTTTGATAATCATTCTAAGCACTAGTATAAAAATAATTATTTTTAAATTAATAAAACAGCTTTAAACACTATGGCATGCTTTGAGTAAGTATCTTTAATTTCCCATATTTACATGCCTGTTATAATAAACTAGCAAAATATAATAAAAATAATTTTATTTTATTAGAATCTTTGGAAAGCCTGGTCAGAATTAAGACCAAACTGGTTTTTCAATGTTTTACATGATATTTTTAACTAATATGGTTGATATAGCGTGCATGATAGATATAAGAGTATCATAGGGAAGTTATTTCTCGCTCGTACCACAAATGAATGGAGTAAATGCTTAGAGAAAGTTATTGCAAAGAAATAGGATTACTTGTGTGTAAAAAGATTTAGTCTTGAATTAAAAGAATTTATTCGTAAAAGTATTAAAATGCTTTCCAAAGTCTCAAAGTACTAACTTTAATTTCACAACTTGTCCGGGAGGAGTATTAAAATATGATGAACTATGAAAAATGCGTTGAATGAAAGCTATAATAAAAAAACCTCTGTTGCTTCAAACAAACAAAAACTTAACTTACCTTTCGATCGTTTTGCATAAAAATATATCCTTTCTTTACTCTTTAATTCCTCTGATTTCACACAATTGAAGAAAAAAAAGATTTAAAATGTATGTTTTTCAAGAATGACAAAATATTTATGCATTATTTTCCTGGATGGTACTAAAGGGTATTTCAGTGAAGCGATCAGGAGCTAAGTTAGGGAAAGCCACGTGACAAGAGGAGAGCCAGTAGCGAAAGGTATTTATTGTTCTGTAACCATAGTTACAAGCTCACATTCCATACAAAAGCATAAAATTGAGCGGAGCGGAGATTCATAGCTTAAAATAACCGTCCATTAGCATGCAATAGGAAAACGTTTTTACGTCTCTAATAAGTGGAATTATTTGAGTAGTTGTTTTTACTGATTTTTCATTTTCGTATATTTGCTTATTTTATTTACTTATTCTTAAGGATTATTTTTTACGTTACTAATTTATTTATTTATTTTTAAGGATTTTTTAAAGTTATTTATTTATTTATTTTTAAGAATTTTTTAAAGTTATTTATTTATTTATTTTTCAGGATTATTACTTAAGTTACTTTTTTTTTTGTTTGTCCTTTTTTTAAGGACAATTACTTAAGTCTGTCTTAACACCTTACAATTTCTGCTTTAAAAATGAAAAAATAATAGTATTTATTAGGGATGCTCTAATAAGCAAAGCAGATCACCGATTAATCGGCTGTAGATAAGCGGTCCGATTAATCGGCAGATTTGATTAATGATATAATGATTATTTTTACTACTACTGATTTTTCCATCAGATATTTCTTTTATATTTTTAACTTTAGAAATAGTAATAGTCTATTTCTGAGATTCAATTTATTTTTCCTCACTTTCCTAAATTTCTCAAAAAAAACATCGGAACTTATCCAATTTCTGTAAGCCAGTTTTTTATATTATTGTTAATAATGCTAGATTATATTAATTGGACATAAAAGCTTAAAATTCAAAAATTTTAGGTGGTAATCAACAGGCTAGTTTCAGAGTCGTCCAATTCAAATCAATATTTTACTTATAATTTTTTTTTCCTTATAGTAACAATTCAATTCATAGAGGTAAATAAAAGTCTTATAAAGACTTTTACTCTTTATAAAAATTATAAGGTTATTTACAGGGTGACCAGTAATTAAAGCGTTGAAAAGAAATCTAAATTTCTCGAAAACTCTTTAGCGTATCAAGCTTGGCGGTTAAATTCAGTGAGATAACGTTTTTTTTTTTTTTTTTTTTTTTTTTTTTTTTTTTTTTTTTTTTTTTTTTTTTTTTTTTTTTGCCAACCTCAATAAGTTGGCTTTTGCAGTTTGTTTTTAATTGAAAATATCAAGTTATAGCGTTTTTGATCGCATTTTCATGGTTCAAACGTATTATTCGAACAACAACAGCCCAACTGTGACTCAAAGAAAGTTTTGGACTGAGTTTAAGCTTAAGAAAACGGACAGACCCACTTCTGAACTATGTGTGGAAATTTTGTGAAATCAGTTAATTCCTGCAATTTAAAGTAAGCTGGATTTCGAAAGCACGGGGCTCATGCAAGACGACGCACCACCTTCCAATAAATTGCTTGATCTGCTTGAAGATCTCTTTAATGAGCGGATTTTGGCTTTAGGGTACCGAAATCTAAAAATATGGGAATTAATTGGGCTTCATATTCTCCTGACTTGAACCCCTGCGATTCCTTTTTGTGGGGTTATATCAAAGGCAAAGTTTACTCTAGAAACCCCAATAGCATCGAAGACCTGAAAACTGCGATTCAGAATGTTATTGAAATCATTGAAACTTCGGCCCTTAAGCGAGTTATGCAGATATTCGCTATTTGTTTGCACCATAGTAGAGCTAGATATGAAACACACATCGAACATGTATCAAACAAATTAACATGTACTGTAATTTAATTTAAAACTTAAATACATAGTATTTTGAACCAGTAGTTTTCGAGAAATTAATTTTAAATATCAGCGCGTTAATTACTGGTCATCTTGTAAAAGCCCTATACTAAAGGACAAAAGTATCGACACATTAAAAAAAGGAAATTTAATAATTGTAAAAGCAAATTGTAAAATGTATGGTGTAATCATATTATAGTTACAAGGAACAAGTTAACTGAAAAACAAATGTTGTGTTATCAAAAGCAGGGGTGAGGGTGTCATAACATAAACTTAGGAAATGGTCATTTTTAATTCAGTTTTACGCACTTTCTAAACTATTTGTTTTGCTCTTACTCTGTACACTATCATACTACATATTATAGTAATGTTCACAGAAAATTAAATTCATTTATTGTTAGCAACTGCATTCATCATAGTTTCTTGTTGAAGGTATGCTTAAAAAAATTTTACTTTGGAAGAAAAGAATTCCGCCAATTAATCGGCTAAACTTTGCCGATTCTTAGCAGCATATTTTGGCTAATACTAAAAATTTTGCGATATTATCCCTCTAAGGTGAAGTTCTTTGAAAATCTTGCTCCTTGAACTTCATTCTAATTCTGGCAGGAAAATAAACAAGTATGCATTGTATTATTTTGCTATCCGATGCTATTTGAATACCCCAAAGTTTTATGTAAAAGTTTATCCCTGTTAAGTAGGGAAGACAGGGTATAGCTGATTCGTATTTCTCATTTTGGCTCTTTTAAGTTTAGATTTTAACTTTACGTATCAAAATAAAATCTTGTTTAGTGCAATTGCCATTTTAATCTCAAACTAGCTGCGTCTCCCGGCTTTGCACGGTCTACCTCGAAAATAAAAGATAAGTCAAGTGACGCGTGTTCAGCAATCAGGCTTGGAAAAAAAAAATCAGCAAAATTTTGTGGCAGATTGTAAAAAACAACCAAAAAGGAAACATTTTAATTCCCCCGATTGCAGGAAAAGCCTCAAAACAAAAGCCAGAATTTTATTTGCTCATATTCGAGAAAAACAGTATGGCAAACAGATATTTCTTCTCAGTGATTTTCTTTATTCTACAAATTTTAATAAAATCATTGTTACGGAAAGTTGAGATGAAGCACTGAATAATAATTTGAATGAAGGAAAACCTTCGAAAAATAGGAATTTTATGTCGAAATTCTAAGTATCATAATTAATAGTTTTTTAATTGATATCTCCGCAAATTATTATCGGAGGATTATGTTAAATAGCCGAACATAAAAATGGCAAAATTACAAATCTGTCGATACTTGGTTCGATGGTCAATGCACTGGCGCTCAGAAGAAGTAACTCGGACGTAGATAGATCAATGGATAGATATGTACATATGCTCAATTTTTAATTATGTAAGATACAATTGGCTATTAGGGTGGGCCGAAATAAGCCGAAAAATTTTTTTTCCGAAATCAATTTTTGGATAGCACGCAAAAGTTGCATAGTGAGCTAGTTAGCACTCACAAAAAATTTCTTTGATATTAAAAAATATCTAGCCGACGCTATTTGACACTAAAACACCGAAAAAAAAAAGAGAAAAATGAATTTTTGTCGAAATTTTTTTTAAAAACTAAATTCCAAATATTTTGCTGGAATGCACCGAAAATGTTATATAATGAGCCAGTTCGAGCCCATAAAATGTTTCATTGATTTTAATGAGCATTTAGCCTCTCCTTTCCGACATCAAAAATTGGAGAAAAATGAAAAAATATTGAATTTCTTTAAAAACCAATGTGAAAATTATTTTTCAAAATTAAATCATAGACTAATTAATTAAATAGCACTATTAATCATAGTAATTATTATCACGCAATTGTATCATACATTTTCAGACATATGTTAAACTGTAAAGGTCTTTTGAGATGTATCTCAAGTAAACGAATTACTCCACCTTTCCATCCCGTATTTACATTTGTTCCGTCGCATTCAATAACCGAAAAGTAAAGTAAGCTCATATTATACGTTTTTGCAAAGCCTATAATACCTTTCGAAATTTCTTTTGCACTTTCACTAACTGTTAGTGATAAATGACCGATGTACTTGCTACCTGGTTCTTCTATCAGTGCTACATGTGCTTCAGATGCTAATTTTTGATGGCCAGATGTCTTTTGAAGGGTGTCATCTTTGCGGCCGTCAAAATACAAACTCTTTATAGCTGCCCCTTTAACTGCTCTGAAATCCCTTTCTCTTAACTCGCTCCTTTTTTTATCGACTTCCCTCCTTACTTTGTTTTTATCAACTATATATTTTTGTTGTTTAGTAGAAACTAAGTCGAAATCAGAGAGAACTACTGTAGCAATTTTTGCCACTGCTCTATTTGAAGCGCCAGTTAGATCTGCTACCAAGCTGTATGAGGCATAGAAAGCCTCATTTGACTTGTCGTTGATGATGGCGCATCAGTTCGCTTACGTTTTCTTGAAAGCGAATAATTCAATTTAAAATCGTCATCTGTATTTTCTGTGCTTTCTCCTGATTCAAGCTCTGCTTCAGGTTCTTTCAATGTAATATGACTTTTCTTAACCCTCAATCCACTTGTGCTGAGTACTGATATGTCTTTCTCATCCAAAGCAACACTTGTTTTAATTTTCTGGCATCTTTTTTCTCTTTTTCGTAGTTTCTGGATTGTTACCTTATCCACCTTTCTAATAGCCATTTTTCTTACTGTCCTTTGATCAATTAAAAATTGTTTTTCTCTATCAGGGACTTTTGCTTTTTTTCTGCAATTACACGAATATAAATCTGCGCAGTTGCAGTCACAAATGTCAAACAAAGTCGTATCCTCTGCTTTAAATTTGCCTAGATTTGATTGTAAAAGTTGAGTCTTTATATTCTTAGCATTTTTTTGTTGCGCTATTATATTTAGAATAATAAGATAAAATCATGGTAATCACTCTTCTTATCGAAACAAGGGGAAGGGAAGCACGCTCCCAAATATCAATAACTTTTTTTGCAACTACAGCGGCCACACTTGCAGAAGATGGTTGCTTACTTCCTTCTCCCTTTATTTGCATCCTAGTGATTTGATAACATCTGATAATGTCCTCATATGTTGGAAGAAATAAAGCATCGGGAGGAGACAAATCTTTTCCAGGTCCAAATAGAAGACTACTTGTGCTTGCTCGCGTTACTTTCTTTTTCGCGCGTTTCTACATAACAGTCGTGTTGTATACCAAAACAAAGATAATAATGCAATGACATTCGAAATGTCCGGCTCCCATTTAAAAGACTTCAGAGGATTCACATTTTTTTAATACTCAAGGACTCTATTTGTCAAAAATATATAAAATAGTTATAAAATAATCTTAGGAATAATAGAAGCAGTTGAGCGCCGTTTATTATCCAGGAGAAACAATTGGAACCGAAAATTAAAAAATTTGCATCTTATGTAACTATTTTTTATTTGAGTGCCATTGTACGCCATTTTTTAAAATTGGCGTATAAATGTCGCATAAAATTGATTGAATTTTCACTGTTTTTTTCTAAGTAACGTATTGCGAGCATTTCAGTATTTACTTATTTTGAAACTACTTTTTTTTTTTTTTTTTCATTTTTTCCCATGTGTCAGTTTAATGGAGCGTAGCTAAATATTCTACGAAATGTGTAAAAGTCTTTGAGGATTTCAACTAATTCACTGACAGATACTACTAATGTTTGCGGAAACTAGCTTCAAACTTTTATTTTTGCCCCCCCCCCTCCTTTTTTTTTTTTTTTTTTTGAAACAGTGCATTTTTGCCCTTTTTTTCAGTTTTTCGAGGTTAAATAGCGCCGGCTAAATATTAAACAAATTTAGCGAAATTTTTTATGGGTAATAACGGGCCCATATAGCAACTTTTCCGCACTATCCAAAAACAGATTTCCAAAAAAAGTTTTTTCGGCCCACCCTATTGGCTATTTCCCAATTAAATAATGATTTCAAAATATTTGCTGATAAAATCTTTTTCATATTAAAAGAAAACTTTAAAATGTGTTTCAAAATGTTTCAACTTAACCCACGTTGGGTCAAGTTGTTATTTCTAGCAGAAAATATTTGTTCGAATCGACTTTACCCTCCTAGATCTTTACTCTATAGTTTTTAGACTGAGGAGATACAGACAGACGCGCATTCCTTCATCTCAAACCCCTACTTTCCACTTTTAAATATTTTGTTCTTATACAAATTGTTCATTTTATTTTCGACTTTTGCAACGGTATTTTTACGATGCATTATGCCTTCTCTCATGCTTTTTTACTTCCTTTTACAAAAAAAAAAGTAAGTATTGTATTCGCGAAAACATTTTCACTCAAAAATTGGGTTTAATTTCCATTTTGCTCACCCCCGAATGAATGTTGAGATTTTTTTCGACCCGACCACACGTGGATATATGCCTAGGAACGTACAGACTCCCGAAGTATCCATTTTGACGATCCCCGAGTTAATTACAACGAGTTTTCTCGTGACGTCCGTATGTATGTGTGTATGTACGTATGTATCTCGCATAACTCGAAAACGGTATGTCCTAGAAAGGTGAAATTTGGTACGTAGACTCCTAGTGGGGTCTAGTTGTGCACCTTTCCTTTTAGTTGCATTTAGATGTCCCTAAGGGGGTCTTTTACACCTTTTTGGGGGGAAATCATTGTTAATTTCAATGCTAACTCAAGTGGTGTTATAATTTGTCAAACACTTGGCGGTATATCGCCAAGCTTTTGGTCGCCAAGTTTTGTCGCCAACTTGGCGAAACATTTGGCTTTTTTTTTTTTTAATTTTTAAGTCTGGTTTCAATTTGGCCAATGTTGGTGATATTCAAAGAGTTAACCACTGAATCACATTAAAATTGCCAATAATGGAGAAATAAATCTGTGTAAAACGTTTTATTGCTTCGGAACGCAAGAAACTAGGGGATGAAAATATTTAGTGTTTCCTTGCTTACTACAAGGCGCTATTATCATTAAATTGGCGTAAAAGGAAGTCATGTGATGCACACATCAGCTCGTTTATCTTACGGGAGTAGGGTAAGAAAGAGATACAATCGACATGATTGCTTTAATTTGCGGTAACTTCTATGCAGCCTCAAAATCCAACACTTTACCCCAAAATTACGGGAAGCAATATCACAGATAGCCCGTGGGTAGCCTGAAATGAGGAATAATGGATATTCCTCTAATAAATAATGCACCTTGATGACTGAAGCAGAACACGTAAATCTCTTTTGTCGGTTTTTCGAGCATTCCAACTTTATAAATCTCTTCCTAATTATAGTCCAATCCATAGAAACGAACAGCTCAAGGATTAAATATTGCACTTTTGCTTCAGCTTCTGCCGAACGTGACGAAGGGGACAAGTGGAAGCCTCCCCGAAATCACGTTCATCCATTCTAATTAGTCGTGTGATCCCTGGAGAGAAATTTATTTGCCCTGTATATTCCAACATTTCTAAATGATAAATGAGCCAATTTGGGAGACGCTGAGAAACGGAGCGTTTTCGTTTTTATTTGAACGCATGGGAATTGAGTTGGTCTTAGAGATGCTTTTTGCTATGAAATGTGTTTGAAATATCTCTTTGCCAAGAAATGTATTCGTGTGCTTAAGTATCCATTAAACGTGGCTTAATTACTCTGTGTAAGGGTTTTCGAAAGTTATTTTAGAAACTTGTAATAACTGATTTATATGTAAAATGCAAAAACATCAAATGTACTGCGGTAAAGAAAAACTTAAAACTAGAGTTATGAGTGTCATTTTCAAAGTTCTCTGCCCTTTTCTGTCCTTTTGTGAAATATTTTTCCCCACAAGCAAGCGAATAATTTTTCTTCTTGATCCACTGACTTATCCAAAGACAGTTTTCTATCTTGTACAATGAAAGAACTTACCACGGTGCATGAATTATTCTCAGAAATATGTTGGGCCATGGAAAGGGATCAAGTGATTCTCAATTCACCAATCAAAACTAATAAAGCTCAAGGGTTTCTTTTTTTTTTTTTTTTTCATCTTTTTTATAATAAAAAAATGTTAGGCTTTGTTTTTAGTACTGTAATACTGTAGCATTTTCGTTTTTATTTGAACGAATGGGAATTGAGTTGGTCTTAGAGATGCTTTTTGCAATGAAATGTGCTTGAAATATCTCTTTGCCAAGAAATGTATTCGTGTGCTTAAGTATCCATTAAACTTGGCTTAATTACTCTGTGTAAGGGTTTTCGAAAGTTATTTCAGAAATTTGTAATAAACTGATTTATATGTAAAATTCAAAAACATAAAATAGAGTCGTGTAGAGAAAAACTTAAAACTAGAGTTATGAGTGTAATTTTCAAAGTTCTCTGCCCTTTTCTGTCCTTTTGTGAAATATTTTTCCCCACAAGCAAGCGAATATTTTTTTCTTTTTGATCCATTGACTTATCCAAAGACAGTTTTCTATCTTGTACAATGAAAGAAATTACCACGGCGCATGAATTATTCTCAGGAATATGTTGAGCCATGGAAAGGGATCAGGTGATTCTCAATCCACCAATCAAAACGAATAAAAGCTCAAGGGTTTTTTTTTTCAACTTCTTTTATAATAAAAAAAATGGCAAGCTTTGTTTTTAATACTGTAATACTTATTCAAACGAGCTGATGTGTGCATCACATGACTTCATTTTACTCCAATTTAATGTCATTTCCCCACAATTGGCAATATTAATGCGATTCAATTGTTTACTCTCTAAATATCACGAACAGTGGCCAAATTGAAACCAAATTTTTTTTAAAAAAATCGCCAAATTTGTCGCCAAGTTGGCGATAAAACTTGGCGATCAAAAAACTGGCGATATTTTGCCTAGTGTCCGCCAAATTATAACACCACTTCAGTTTATATCGAAATTAACAATGACTTCCCCCCAAAAGGGGCAAAAGACCCCCTTTAGGAACATCCAATTGCAACCAAAAGGGAAGGTGCACAAGTAGGTCCCCCTAGGAGTCTACGTAACAAATTTCAACTTTCTAGGACATACCGTTTTTGAGTTATGCGAGATACATACACACATGCACACATACGCACATACATACGTACATACAGACGTCACGGTAAAATTTGTTGTAATTAACTCGGGGGTCGTCAAAATGGATATTTCGGGTGTCTGTAGGTTCTTAGGCATATATCCACGTGTGTTCGGGTCGAGAAAAAAACTCAACATTCATTCGGGGGTGAGAAAAATGGAAATTAAGGCCGATTTTTGAGTGAAAAATTTTTCGCGAATACAACACTTTCTTTTTTGTAAAAGGAAGTAAAAATACTGTTGAAGGTTTCAGAAAACATCCTTTTTTCCCACAGATAAATCTGTCGATTAAGTTTGTACTAACTTAACTAATTTGTGAGTACATACAATACGTTCTTCCAATAATTTGTACATGGATGAGCGTATGCATTATAGAAATTACTTAACTGCTTATTATTCGGATAATATGTAGCGATTCCAGAAGATATTAATTTCAGATTTTTCCAGGAAATGCCATAAATGTAAATTTAACCAATTAAGTAGCATTAACAAAACGACAATATTTTCAATGTTATTTTATTACAATATTATTTTTTTAATTCATTGTATTTTTAAAAAATGATTCAATTGTTCACATGTGCTCCGAAGGAAAGTACATGTTACGCTACGGTTTCTTATATTCAAATACTTCAAAATTAAAAATCAAATTATAAAAAAAAAACGGGAAGAATGTGCAAATATAGACATAAAAAACTGACATCCATGCATATGAATTGAAAATTTTTTAACTAAAACGTTTCCTTTTTCCTTACTGTTCCCTCGAAAACAGTAAGGAAAAAGGAAAGAATAGTAAAACACTGAGAGAGAATAACAGAAGTTCTTTTTATTCTGGCTAATTTCTTTATTTATATTAATAGGGGAAAGGGGGGCATATGAGAACTTTTTTTTTTCATGTCTCAATTTTTCAAAAATTATTGTGAATATCTCAGAGTAAAAATGTCCCAATGGTTGGATAGTGATTTCTTTGCGTCATGGATTTTTTTGAAATTTTTTAAAAGGTTATTTTTTAATTCATTGTATTTTTAAAAAATGATTTAATTGTTCACATGTGTTCCAAAGGAAAGTACATGTTACGCTACGGTTTCTTATATTCAAACACATCAAAATTAAAAATCAAATTATAAAAAAAAACGGGAAGAATGTGCAAATATAGACATAAAAAACTGACATCTATGCATATGAATTGAAAAATTTTTAACTAAAACGTTTCCTTTTTCCTTACTGTTCCCTCGAAAACAGTAAGGAAAAAGGAAAGAATAATAAAACACTGAGAGAGAATAACAGAAGTTCTTTTTATTCTGGCTAATTTCTTTATTTATATTAATAGGGGAAAGGGGGGCATATGAGAACTTTTTTTTTTTCATGTCTCAATTTTTCAAAAATTATTGTGAATATCTCAGAGTAAAAATGTCCCAATGGTTGGATAGTGATTTCTTTGCGTCATGGATTTTTTTGAAATTTTTTAAAAGGTTATTTTTTAATTCATTGTATTTTTAAAAAATGATTTAATTGTTCACATGTGTTCCAAAGGAAAGTACATGTTACGCTACGGTTTCTTATATTCAAACACATCAAAATTAAAAATCAAATTATAAAAAAAAACGGGAAGAATGTGCAAATATAGACGTAAAAAACTGACATCCATGCATATGAATTGAAAAATTTTTAACTAAAACGTTTCCTTTTTCCTTACTGTTCCCTCGAAAACAGTAAGGAAAAAGGAAAAAATAATAAAACACTGAGAGAGAATAACAGAAGTTTTTTTTATTCTGGCTAATTTCTTTATTAATATTAATAGGGGAAAGGGGGGCATATGAGAACTTTTTTTTTCATGTCTCAATTTTTCAAAAATTATTGTGAATATCTCAGAGTAAAAATGTCCCAATGGTTGGATAGTGATTTCTTTGCGTCATGGATTTTTTTGAAATTTTTTAAAAGGTTATTTTTTAATTCATTGTATTTTTAAAAAATGATTTAATTGTTCACATGTGTTCCAAAGGAAAGTACATGTTACGCTACAGTTTCTTATATTCAAACACATCAAAATTAAAAATCAAATTATAAAAAAAAACGGGAAGAATGTGCAAATATAGACGTAAAAAACTGACATCCATGCATATGAATTGAAAAATTTTTAACTAAAACGTTTCCTTTTTCCTTACTGTTCCCTCGAAAACAGTAAGGAAAAAGGAAAGAATAATAAAACACTGAGAGAGAATAACAGAAGTTCTTTTTATTCTGGCTAATTTCTTTATTAACATTAATAGGGGAAAGGGGGGCATATGAGATTTTTTTTTTTCATTTCTCAAGTTTTCAAAAATTATTGTGAATATCTCAGAGCAAAAATGTCTCAATGGTTGGATAGTAATTTCTTTGCGTCATGTATTTTTTTGAAATTTTTTAAAAATTATTTTTTGATTAATTGTATTTTTAAAAAATGATTCAATTATTCACATATATTTTAAAGGAAGGTACATGACACGCTACGGTTTCTTATATTCGAATACATCAAAATTATAAATCAAATTATAAAAAAAACGGGAAGAAAGTGCAAATACATACGTAAAAAACTGACATCCATGCATATGAATTGAAATTTTTTTAAGGGGAGTTAGTACCCCTATACTGTCAATGTTAATTTGCACATGTTCATGTACCTTTTCCTAAAAATCTATTAGAGATACAATTCTGAATATTTTTCTGTACTTTAAGTAGACTCTTTTCTCTCTACTGAATTAAAATTTTACAGAAAGAAAGTTTAGTTTTTTTTTAAATTCTAATGCGCCAGTTATTATTATTTTTTTTTCCAAAAAATGCCATTTTGCAACAAAAAATCAGTTCTATAAAAAGATATTTTTCGAATATGAGAAAAAATTTACTTCAGTATACGCAGTTAGATGTATGGAATAGGTGGTAAAAATTTCAAAGCCTAACACAATTTAGTTTCTGAGAAAAAGGAACATTTAGTTTCAAAAATACCATTTCGAGATATTGCGATTTAAAGAGGAAAATCATATCTCATCAAAATAGGTTTTACATTTTTTAAAGCTTATTTTAACTTACTTCTAATATGAGCACGATCAAAAAAATTGCATCATTAAAAAAGTATTGAAATGAAGTTTCAAAATATATAAAAATCAAAAAATCGAATTTTTGAAAGTATTTAGGGTACTGACTCCATTTAAATCGTTTTGAAAAACATTCTTCACTCATATTTTAATAAAGATGAATACTCAAATGTCATGTGACATCCTATCCAAATATTCCGATTAATCCGAGCTCCTATCTGCATGTATGTTTCCTAGGTGGCCATTTTCTAAAGCATTAACTGCCGCGAAATTTACGTTAACATTGCAAACGGCGCTATTCCACGGAGGCAAATGGCAATAAATGGGAGCTGGGAAGTGGCATCTTGCAATTGCTAACCTTGTTAATCTCCATAGTACTTTGCACTTGCGCTATTACATTTCAAATAGGCTTGAATAATATTGAACACCAGTGAGATATTGCTCGATGAAGTTTGTTACGAAATCAGTATAGTGTATTGTGATTAGTCAGTGTTGAATTTTAAGTTTAAAAAAAACTATTTGAAAGCTAGTCGATTAGGCTCCTTCGTTAAAAAAAGATGTTTCGATTAAAATCGAATTCAATTGTTAATTATATACAAGGTAAGCGCGCCACGTGAGGCAATTACATTTCATTTAGGCTATTGAAAAACACATGAGACTATTGCATGAGGTTATTACATTTCAAATTGGCTTTGGGTGATATTGCACACCAGTGAGATATTGCTCAATGTAGTTTGTCACTAAATCAGTATTGTGATTGGTTAATGTTAAATTTTAAGTTATAAAAACCACTTGAAAACTAATTGATTAGGCTGCTGCGTTCAAATAAGATGTTTCGATTAAACTCAAATTCAAATGTTAATTATATGCAAGGTAAGCGTGCCAAATGAGGCAATTACATTTCATTTAGGCTATTGAAAAACACATGAGACTATTGCATGAGGTTATTACATTTCAAATTGGCCTTAAGTGATATTGCACACCAGTGAGATATTGCTCAATGTAGTTTGTCACTAAATCAGTATTGTGATTGGTTAATCTTAAATTTCAAGTTAAAAAAAACCACTTGAAAACTAATCGATTAGGCTGCTTCGTTCAAATAAGATGCTTTGATCAAATTCAAATTCAACTGTTAATTATATACAGTCGAACTTACTTATAACGAGAGCGAAAGGACTACGATATTTGCTCGTTATAACCGAGTGCTCATAAAAAACAAGTTGGTGAAAAATTCATAAAAATTCATACACATTTGCGCGTTATTAATATTATTATTATTTCCGGTTAATTTGCTTTGAACTGCATTTGAATTGTCTGATTGTATTTTTCTTGTGCACCCGAAAAAAAATCGACACTTGCTCCTCTGAATTCGAAAAAGGGTTTAAGATTTTCTACACATCAAAATCGGTTGACGTTGAAGATGCTTCAGTTTCCAATTCTTCACATTTGATTTTATCATATTCGCTTTCATTTTTTTTCATGATAATTTTATTGAATTAAGCTACAATATCCTCGGAAGTATACCTCAAAAGAGATAACTGAAATTTTTCTAATGTTGTCATGTACGAAGTTATTAAATCTAGTCCAAATATTTGAAGAAATGGCACACACTCTTCCAGTAGAATTTATCAACTATGGACACGTCAATAACAACATTTACGGTGTGTCCCAAAAGTTTTAAGACTGGGGGGGGGGATATAAAAGTCGCAATAAATAATGTATTAAAAAAAATTGTTAAACAAACTTTTAGTTCAAAATAGTTTCTTTTAGAAGTAATCTATAAGTTGGCACGATTTCCCAGCCTCTTCATGCCTTTTAAAAACTCCTCGTTTGGAATACTGCTTAATTTCGTTGTCACCTCTTCTTGTATCTCGTCTATCGAAACAAAACCTTTCAAGTTCATTTTTAATTTTGGAAACAGGAAGTAGTCAGGGGGACTCAAATCAGGCGAGTATGGTGGGTGGCTGAGTACAGGAACCATTGTTTTGGACAAAAATTGAGTGTTTGTCGCCGCGATATGTGCTAGTGCATTATCGTGCAAGAGGAAAAAAGATCGGTCTTGGATAGTTTCGCCACTTTTTTTTTACTGGCAGTATTTATTTATTGGTTATTACGTTAACTTTTGTGGTATGATGGTATTTGAATTCCTTCTGATTTATTAGTGTCATTTTCGTAAATTTCGTGTGAATAAAAAAGTTAAAAACATTGTCTGACGATTATGCCACTCATTTTTTATTTTTCTAAATTTCGTTATCTTTAGCAAAGATATTTTGTCCTTTTTATTATTTATCTTGTACATTTTCAGCTTTAATTGGAACGATGTTTATTCAAAATTCAAAAGGAAAATAATGGCTGGTGCATTCAGCGAGAAACATTAACGACCTTAAATAAGAGACGCGCTACAAACGTTCTCATACTTTGATTTAAAATTTGAATAAAATCCTCTTGCTCTGCATCCCAAGCTTCTGTAAGCTCTTGATCCCATTATATTTACGAGCAAAGACGATCTCTGAGATAAATCTTTAAAGCTATATTTTGATATAAATATGAGTTATTCCAGACTCATAAAATGGAGTCCATTATTCGTATCTCAGAGGGTATAAACTGGCTTTTCAAGCATTTGATATTTAAATTGTGTACTACGGAAACGTGAAAGGTAGCTATAATTTTGACCGTTAGGAAACTGACACTAGGGTATAATTCCGGAATTCATAGCCAACTTGAGCGACGATTATTGTTTTAAATATCTCTCTTGAACAATGCTTCTAGAATGGCTTGCATACATTTATATGAATTCATTCTGAATATGGCGCAATGTGCAATCTAATGCTGAATGTAGCGCCATGTTGGGATGCCGGCATCACACAACGTAAGAATAATTAAGAGTATGAAGTATAATTTAGAAACTCACGACAAGCTTTTACGGACGACTACTGCTTTAAATATCTTAAGTATTTTTGCTTGAAGACGTTTCTTGAACTGCATAGGAAGACTATAACTTACATTTGTTCTTGCTGTACAACAAAGGTTGAGGCAAATAAAGGCTTTGATTTGTAAGTCACTCTTTCTGCACTCGCAAAACTTTTCTTTTGTTTCACTGTATTTGTTCTTTCTGATTCATTCTGCTACTTAGTTATTAGTTCATCTACTACTTATTTTCATTATTTATTTATTTATTTTGATTATGAGTTTAACTTAAAAACTCATGATTAGCGTTTACGGAGCACGGACTATAAATATTTTGAAATATTTTTGCTCGAAGATTGCGACCACAACTGTAACTTTTCTTTCTTCTTACTGTGCAATAAAGGCTGAGTCAAATGTAGGATTTGATTTGTAAGGCATGAGACTCTTTCTGCTCTCGTAAAATTTTTGTTTGTTTCACTGCATTTTTTTCTTTCTGATTCAATCTACTATTTATTTATTAATCAATTTACTTATTTTTATTATTTATTTCTTTATTTTAATTATACGTATTACTTAAAAACTCATGGCAAACTTTTACGAATGATTAAAGTTTTAAACATTTTGGCTTGAAGGCATCTCTTGAACTGCATAAACAGACTGTGCCTGAAACTTGTTTTTTTTTTTTTTTTTTTTCTTTTTTTGCTGTTCAATAAAGGTTAAGTCAAATAAAGGCTTTAATTTGTAAGGCACTCTTTCTGCACTCGAAAATTTTCCTTTTGTTTCAATGTATTTGTTCCTTCTGATTCATGCTAAAATTTATTTACAATTTATTATTTATTTTTGCTATTTATTCATTTAATTTTTATTTTTATTGCTAGGTTTTATTTTTTGATGTATATCATGTTTTCCTTTCTTTCTTTCTTTTTTGTTATTTTTTTAATTTTTCAAATGAATTTTTATTTTTGTTTTCTTCCTTTTATTTCTTTTATTCTCCAAGAAATTCAGAACGCTAAAATTGTCAGTGTTACATTTTTAAAATTTTTTAAGGTAAATAGAGCACCAGCTCTTGGCTGACTCAATTTACAAGGCAAAGCTTAATATGAAATCATAAAATAACATATATCATGATTCGTGATCCTATCCTTTCGTAATAATTACCTAAGTCATGCTGTTTTTGTAACAAGATGACTAATTAAAAAATATTCGTATCCTTAGTAAAATGATATATTGATTTTTTACGAAGCAGTTTGGAAAACAAAAAAAAAAAAAAGAAATTCGGAATAAGTAAAAATAAATTCAAGCTGTAACACATATTAAAAATTGACTACAATAAAAATTTCAGAACTATGTAATTTTATTCCCTTTCGTACATTTCCAAGTTTATGAGCTGTTATCATCCAATATTCCTCAAGTTACGCAAACTTGAAAGGGATAATGAATGCAACTTGCCTCACTAGCTCAGCACCTCTTGGTAGGGTTCTCCGTCTCATTTATCGATTGCACGGTGATTGAGTGCAGTGGCATTACTTCTGCCATCCAGATTAAAGTGATGGCGTTGGAGCGAAATTTGATTTGCGATTCCTCCTTAGGATGAGTATTTGAAAACGCGAGAAATGTTAATTACTGAAAATAGATATACCTCTAGTTTAATGGATAATTAATGTGTCCTTTCAAACAGTTGTTTTGAATATTCTAGTGAGTTTCTTTTTCTTTCGTATGTTTCGATGATAATGAAAGATCTAATTTATAGAAATCCTTCTTGACTCTTTCATATTCAGTTAATTTTAAGTCATTTGTGTCTTAATCTAAAGGAAACTTACAAAACATTTCATATGTTTGAAAAACATTGTTTATATTTTTAAAAAAATAATAGTTTAAAAACTAAAAAAACACGCTTTCGTAGCAAAATGAACTAAAAAGTGAAAAATAATCTTTGGATGATAGTAAATGACCAATCACTTAATTTTAATGTAATACAAAAAAACCGTGGGGTGCTGTCTATTTACATTTTTGCAGGGACAACAAATGGAAGAAATTCAAGACAACTGATAAGAAGCCCCCCCCCCCCCCACGCTTTTTTGTATTACATTAAAATTAAGTAATTAGTAAACTAGTATCATCCAATAATTATTTTTCACTTTTTAATTCATTTTGCTACGAAAGCGTGTTTTTTTTTTAGTTTTTAAACTATTATTTTATTTTCTTATTTTTAGTTTAACTCTTTTTACGAAAAAATATTCATTTCAACATTGTTCAAAATCTTTGATATTCATGAAATTTGCCCAAAAAAGTTAATCCATCTCAGTCATCGATGTATGTGTACGGAAATCATATCTACATTACTTTGAAAATTTGAGATGCATTTAAATAAAACTTTTGTTCAACAATAGTCTAAAAGGCTCACCTAACTCTTGGCATGAAATTAGTTAAAAACAATTATATTTCATGTTCTAATTGCCTTGGAACATTGGAACAAATTTTGTCTGATGCAGAAAAATTAAAGGTTTTTGTAGATATTTTTAAATAATTTTTGCGAGCATTTTTTAATGTTTTTTTTTTTAATTTTTCCTTTTTCACATTGTTGGATTTATGCCAAAATATTGATTAAAATTGGAGGAAACTAACAATTAAAAGAGTTAATGAATTAATTTGATAATAGAATATTGCTCTGTCATCGGGTCTGCGGTCGCGTGCCAAATTTCAAAAGAATCCGATCGCAGGAAGTGGGCGAAATTTGAGCTGCAAGATTCCGTTACAAGATACATACATACATACAGGTGAAGCTAATAAAAGCGTGTTAAAAAGAAATGTATTAAACAGAGTAAGAAGAATCTAAAAAATATCAAACTCGAGCAAAAAATGGGTCTTGAAAAAAAATTTTTTTTTTTTTTTTTTTTGCAATACATTTTTTGTCTTTTTCTGAGTTTCGTTTGAGGTGATTTTTTTTTTAATTTGAAGGAAAAACACAAAGTAACATGTTTGATAACTTCAGAAAAAAAAGGTAAATTGATGAAAAAAAATTTTTTTAAAGCTAATATTACTGAAATTATTATCAATGCGCAAATGTGCAATTCAATCAAAAACATAGTTACGCCTTTTAATAATCTTTTACTTGGCTTTTTGAAATTTCAAGAAAGAAAAAATACATTCGTTAGTAGCTAAAAATCTCAATAATACTACGTAGTATAGAACCTAACTAAAAAAAAAGACCTACGCTTGCCTCCTTCACTCATTCTACATTCAGGTAGCATCTGTGTTTCTTCCAAAGTAAGCAGATAGTGAAAATGCTTAAGAAAATTGAATATACAGGAATCTTACTTGCCAATTTTTCAGTATAAAATCAGTCGTTGCCATTTGCTCTTTTTTTAAACAATTAACACTTTATTTAAGGCTCATCATTATACTATCAGACATATTTTAATATCGTTAGCACTTTCTTTTAACTCAAATGTGTACTTCGGTTCACCGTTTGCTGGTTGAAACACGATAAAATGTCATGCGTAACTTGTTTCGAATAAGTTCCATTAAAAAAAAAAATAAAAAAAAAAAAAAACTTTTAAAAACTTAAGCACTGGCTTCAAAAAAATACTAGTTAGATCAAAAATATAAAGCCAGCTATCAAAAAGAGGAAATAAAGTTTTTCAAAAGAAACAAAAGAAAAGTGAAATTGAATTAAGAGGAGAAGGTTGCCATCAGTGGACCACGTAAGTTTTTAATTTATTTAGAAAGTAGTTCCAACTCAAATTTTACATTGACTATAGAAATAATTACTCAGTAAATTTCTCTTTGAATAAGAGTATTTACTTTAGAAACATAAAAGAATTAATGTGTAAAAATTACAAGTATTTATTATGAAGATCATTAAACACTACAAATAATAACAAGTTTTTCAAAAAAGAGAGAATTGTATTATTGTTCTTATTATTATTTAGTAAGGAGAAACATAAAATCCCTAGCACTCTCTCAACACACAGCTGTTGTCATCACACCTCGTTCACCACTTATTACTGTCTCAACATGTGACTTACTCCTCTTATCTAAGCGCTTTTGGGGCCTCTTTCAAGTTGTTGCGAATCCTGTTTCATCCATGTTGAAAATTTTTATTCCACCAAGATTGTATAGGTCAACAAGGCTCGCCAATGTTTCAAAGAACTTACTGACCCCTTTGAACCTTCTTAAACCGGAGGCTCGAACTAATGTAGTATTGTCTGGTAGCCTGACAATTAATTCGTGGTGCCATAGCATGAAATTGTGCTATAAGGTTCAACATTGGGAATGTGATTGGAAAAAGCTTAGTTAATCCAATAAAAAATTCTGTTACCGCCACTGCATATAAAACTAGGCATAATGAAGCAGTTTGTCAAGGTTATACCAAAATATGACGATTACTTCAAATACCTGTGCAAGAAGTTAACTGTCTTATCTAAAGCCAAGTTAAAAGAAGGAATCTCTGTTGGTCCAGATACCTGCAAGCTTACCAAGGACAAAGCATTTAAAATTACCATGACAACAAAGGAGAAATACGCTTGGGTTGCCTTCAAAGATTTCACCCATAAATTTCTCATTAATTTCAAGTATCCTGACTTAAAAGGAATTGTATTGCACATGGTTAGACAAATTTCAGGCGTTGGGTTGCTCCATGACCATTAAGCTACATTTTCACCTCTTCCAAGGAAACTTTTTCCCAGAAAATGTAGGATTTGTAAGTAAAGAACAGGGTGAAAGACATTAAAGACATGGAGTGCAAATATCATAGAAGATGAGACAGAAACATGTTTGCCGACTACTGTTGGATGTTCAGGAGAGATGAACAT
The DNA here is from genome assembly GCF_026930045.1 of Uloborus diversus. Classification (NCBI taxonomy): domain Eukaryota; kingdom Metazoa; phylum Arthropoda; class Arachnida; order Araneae; family Uloboridae; genus Uloborus; species Uloborus diversus. Next base: position 8,497,146 of record NW_026557765.1, read on the forward strand.
GAGATTAAGCAGAAAAGAAGAACGTCGGAAAGAAATTTCAAAGAAAAAACAGCATCTACTTAAATAGGAGGTTTTTCTACAATTTATTTGTTATTGTTTACTATTTGGTTCCAGCTTTCATGCACATGCGAGTAATTTGCTCCTCTTGGTAAGTCGACCAATCTATGCAAGCTGCACCTGAATAAAAACAGGTTAAAGTAGTATGTTTGTGATCTTCTACAAGAAACTGCATCATAATTTGATGTATAAAATTTAAACTCAAGGGAATGTTTAGCTTTTCTCTCGAACTGAGGCGGCACGTGTAAAACTAAAACGGTACTTTCAAATAATTGATTGCTGAAAAATCAATGGGAATCAATGTGAATAGATTGCTGTACATACATTTAAATGCAAATAAAAAAATGCTGTTGCTTGATACCAAGAGCAAAACTGGTCGATAAAGTTTATTTTTAAAGCAGAATTTTAGCAAAGATAGAAATAAATTTTACAAAAAATCCTGACGTGATGGGAAAAAATGAAAGTCAATTTCGAAATCTGAGGATCAAATAATTTTAAGTTTAGCCAAAATTCTTTTGTATCATTCCAAAACTTTAGTTTGGAAGGGTTGTGTTATTACTTTAATTTGTATAGTCAAACTTCCAGATTCATGCTTTCATGCATAAATTATTGATCCCTGAAAAATAATTTATCATAAATCTTTGAAATCAGCACTTAGCTGAAGACTAAAACTCACTCGAAAACTTCCCGCAAATGCAAATACCTTAAACAGATCTTCCGCACGTACCGCGGCAACTTTCTTCTTCGTCAACAACAGTTCCTCAACTCCCAAAAATCGTAAACTGATAGCGAAACTCGTCAACCAAATTCAGTTTCGACGTAGTGCTTCATCAGCTTCATCGATTGTCTTATGATCGAAAGCTGGCGCACCACTTCTGTCAATGAGATTAAAGCCACGGCTTCAGCGCGGAATTTGATTTGCAACCTCTTCCGTGGGATGAATATTTGAACATGCATAGCACGCATCGCGGAGCGAGTTTATTACTGGGGATAAATCCTCGAATTTAAAGGACAGGTGGCTCTCAATGGCTCGGAAATTGCAAAATATACGTAAAATTCACTTCTGTCTATGACATTTATTCCAGCATTTGAATTCTCATGAATATCTGGAAGATATTCATGAAGATTCTGAAAAGATGTATTGAAACCCATGAAAGACCGTATGCTTCGTTCCATTGCTGTTTAAAAAGTACTGAATCTTATATAGTGCCTGACTAAAAAGTGCCTGACTCAAATTCCTGTATCGATTTTTTTTAATCATTTTCTCTACAAAATTTGCTGCAGACCATTTCAGCGCATTTATGAATATCTGCAATGAGCCGTTAGTTCGTTAGTAAAATGCAGTAATTCTTCACTCCCTGCTTTGCTCCGTTGTTATTCAAAAGCCACTGAATCGTTTAAATTATTTGATTGTAAAAATTTTTTTAGCAAATCCTTGAAACGGAGGGGTTGGAGTTGCCTTCATAAATTTTGTTTTCCCTACTAAATTTGCTTCAAACTATTTTTGGCAAATTAATGAATATTTGTAATGTTTCGTTTTTCCCAGAGGTAAGAAACAAGGTGTTCCAAAACTAACGATTCTGTTCCATGAAACCACTAACGTATTGAGTTCTCTTCGAATGTGCCCCCTTATACTGCCGTGGGCAAGTATAGGGCAGTAACTGCAAATTTTTATTTTTTATTTATTTATTTATTTTTTTTTGAGCAATCACGATTGCTTATTGCTTTCATTTGACCGTCCCTGGCGTTTGGTTTCTTTTTCAGCTTGGACCAGGGACACCAGCACCACCGCCCACCGGCCTCTGCAGGCGCGGCTCCGAGCACTGCCTCCTGGAATTCGTTTCTCCTGGTCGATGGCGTCCATGTCCTACACACACACACACACACACACACACACATACACACACGCTCATACACACAAGCCTTTACACACATACACACACGCCTAAGTGCATACACATAGGTCTACGCACACACACAAGCCTACACAAACACGCACGCGCGCCTACACATACACACACACACACAACTATACACACGTTACCGCCCAGGAGGAGGGCTTGGAAGGACAGGAACTGTTTCTAGAAGCAGTAGCCCCCAATGAGTAGGGCCCTGTCGCAACTCGTGATTGCGAAAAACATAATTTGAATTCAAAATTTCAGAATTCAAATTAATTATCCTTTTTTTGGCATTTTTGTCATCTGTTGTGCGTTAGCTTTATTGTATAAGCTTGCTTGTTTGGTTTCCGCTGAGAAAAAAGTAAAATTCCAACATTTCCTTTGTGGTTAGTATTGAATCCTACACATTTCGTCAAATATATTTCTGCAGATACTGCATCTGCCCACGGCAGTAGAGGGGTACATGTGAATAATAGAAGACACTTTTAAAAATACTATAAGGTAAAAAGATAACTTTTAAAAACCTCTCAAAAAATTCTGTGACACAAAGAAAGCACCATTCAATCATGGGTACATTTTCGCACTGAGAAATTGATAACTTTTTTGGAAAAAAAAATAATGAAAAAAATTCCCATGTGCCCCTTTTTACCTACATAAATGAAATTACATTTCCATATTTTTCAACATTAAAATGCTATTATGGCTAACTTCATAAAAGAATATACCGAATATTGCGCATCTTTTGACTGTAAAAATACTGCACTTACAAATCACTTGGGTATTGAGAAAATATTGTTAGATTCCAACGAAGACTTATCACGAGGAAAAAATCTTGCTTTCAACTTCGGTTGATTCACATTCCATTTGAGTGAATACAAATTGAGTTAGATTTCTCTTTCCCTGTGTTTACGACCACAACCAAAAGTACTTTCAAGGGAATATGCATATTACTCTTGTATGATTCGCATTACTCAAACTTGTTTTGCAGAGAGCTTTTAAGTTTTTTCTAGTTTCTTTCAGAAAAATTGAAAATTTTTGTTTATAATTTTATATTAAATTCAAATGTCAGGAATGATTGCGTTGAGACTTAAAAATATCGTAAGTTTGTTTTCTTCTAAAAAATATCTACATGAGGTAAAATATTGCTTAGATACATTTTTGTAATACACCGAGTAAATGCCAAATAAAATAAAAATAAAAAACGTTTAAAATCTAATTCGGAGTTTATTTATTTCATTTAAACTTTGTTAAATCAAAAATGTAGTGCAATGTTTTTGAATCGTTAAGTTTACCACGTTTATGCCTTTTTTTCATAACACCAAATGACAACAAGCATCAAAATGGGCCCTTGAAGAGTTTTTTCAATAATCATATAAATGCATCAAAAATATCTTTTTTACTTCCTTTTACAAAAAAGGAAGTATTGTATTCGCGAAAAAATTTTCACTCAAAAATCGCCCTTAATTTCCATTTTGCTCACCCCCAAATGAATGTTGAGTTTTTTTTTCGATTCGACCACATGCGGAAAAGTGCCTAAGAATGTATAGACACGCGAAATATCCATTTTGACCATCACCGAGGTAATTACAACGACTTTTCTCGTGACGTCTGTATGTATGTGCGTATGTGCGTATGTGCGTATGTATCTCGCATAACTCAAAAATGGTATGTCCTAGAAAGTTGAAATTTGGTACATAGACTCGTAGTGGGGCTAGTTGTGCACCTCCCCTTTTGGTTGCTTTCGGATGTTCCTAAGGGGGTCTTTTGCACCTTTTTGGGGGGAAATCATTGGTAATTTCGATGTAAACTCAAGTGGCGTTATAATTTGTCGGACACTTGGCGATATATCGCCAGTCTTTTGGTCGCCAAGTTTTGTCGCCAACTTGGCGACAAATTTGGCGGAGGTTTTTTTTTTGGTTTCAATTTGGCCATTGTTGGTGATATTTAGAGAATAAATATTGAATCACATTAAAATAGCGAATAATGGGGAAATGACATTAAATTGGAGTAAAAGGAAGTCATGTGATGCACACATCAGCTCGTTTTTAATTAGTACACTACTGTCTGACCATCGATTACATGGAAAGGTTAATATCCGGTTTATAGGCGGAAATGGACGTATCTATTAATTTATAGGGATGTTAGTTGGTTTGTTTCATATGTGCACTTTTGCCTCTCTATTATTTACCCTTAGTTTTGTAAAAAACAAAAAAATTGCTCACAGTAACATTTTTTAAATCTAAAGTATATTCGATCTATATTCTCACTGCAAAAATTGATTTATCTAGTCACAACAAAGTTTTGAGCTTACTTTTTTGCTTTTACGTTCCTACACGAAATGAAAATATTTTATTTTCTTTTTGTTGTTTCCATGGTAACTCTTTTTGATTCCCCTTATTTTATTTTTGAGAATGCAATAAATGAATGAGGCACTAGTGACATTATAAAACACGTGCATCAGAATCCCATCGTTATTTTCCCTTCTCCCCTGCTAGATTTATTCAGATGTAATAGTCTTTACTTAGCAAATTGCAAAATTACATACAATCCATGGTCAAACAGTACTGGCCATTAAAATTGCTACACCAAGAAGAAACTGCCAGAATGAAGCTAAATTTTGCATACGTGATAGCAAAATTGACATTAGAAAGTGATTACAAAATGAAAACATCATTTATTGTTGCAAAAATCTCAAATGAATGGATGTTTAAGTACCCAGTTAAGTCACCTCTAGCGTGAATGTACGATGTACGAAGCAATACAATCGGGCATTGAGCATAGCAGTCTCTTATGATATCCTCCGTCATCTCGCAACACTGTTGCTGTAAACATGCCACTCATTTGATCAAACTCATACGCATGTGTTAGCACTCTCGACGGGGCTCCTAGGAGCCATTTTTTAACATGACAATGCTCGATCACACACAGTAAGGGTGTCAATGGACGTCATCTTCCACATTATCACTTTCTCTGGTCTGTGCGATGCACTGGTTTGTCACAAATCGAGCATGTCTGGGATCACTTGAGACGGTAACTTGGACAGCGTGTAAGTTTGATCGAATTAGTGGCACGTTTACAGCAACTGTGGTACGAGAGGAAGTAGGACATCGTACGAAACTGCTGTACCTCAATGTTCGACCGTATTGACTTTTACATTCCAGCTAGAGGTGGCGCAACAGTGTACATAAACTTCCATTCATGTGAGATTTTTTCAGTAATAAATTATCATTTTGCTTTCATTTTATAACCGTTTTCTAGTGTCAATGTTATGATCGTGCAAAATTTTGTTTCATTCTGATTACTCCTTCTTGGTGTAGCAATTTTAATGACCAGTAGTGTATTTGAAGCATTAATGACCGAGAAGATTTTTTTCAGTAATAAATGATCATTTTGCTTTCATTTTGTAATCGTTTTATAGTGTCAATGTTATGATCACACGTGCAAAATTTTGTTTCATTCTGACTACTCCTTCTTGGTGTAGCAATTTTGTTGACCAGTAGTGTATTTGAAGCATTAATGACCGAGAAGTATTTCACACATCCGAGATATGGTTTTATTTTGTTAGATGTGAAAAATACTTTCCATTATATTTCGAAATTAGTTTTAAAACTGCTTCAACTTAAGTGAAAAACCGCTTTTTAAATTTCATATCATTTTAAAGTGCTTTTCCGTGTGCTTTTAACATTTATATGATTAAAAGCAAAAACTTGTTCGTAGTTTTACAATAACATTTTAAATGAAATTTAAAAACCATAACTTGGGAACTATTTTTTCCTAGTAATTTTCAAAATACGATAATATAATGAAGGCTACTCAGATACTAATCACAGCGTTATGACGCTGCCAGGTTGGATTGCAAAACTATAGTATGTTTTTTTTTTATTCAATCACAATACTTTTTTTTAAAAAAAATAAATTTTTAATCTAAATTGTTAAATAGCTATTTCATTTTTGAACACTTTTTCGTTAAATCTAAGGTTAGGGAAGTTTGCAAAATCAACATTTTTTTTTTTTCGCTTCTTAGCATTTACGATTATTTGATGCGAAAAGCAAAACAATTTCAATGGATATTGGCTCTATTAAGAAGAGAAGATTTTTAAAACGTAAGACTTTCTTTGAGCCTAAATCTCACTTTGGATCTTTAACTACCACTTTAAGCTACTATTAGCCAGATTTTTTTTTGGCTAAAAGAACCTTAAACCCTTAAACCGTTTTGTTAACTTGAAACTCAATTTAAGTTTGAACTCCATTTTTTCATAAAACAACTTGCTTTTAAGAATTTTATGAAAAGATATTTCGTGCCACTAAATAACACCTAACAAGACTAAGATTTTTACCGTAATGCTTTGTTAAGCCAACACGTAACTATAAATAGTTTCTATAAAAATGCAACGAAAGGGCCAAAAATGTGTGTTTTATTGCATAAACTAGAAAGTCGCCCGTCAAGGTATGACGGGTGAAAATTGCTTCTACATTTGAACGAAGCCATTGCCTGGTTGGTGATATTTTGATAGTTGAAATTGCAACCCTAACTCCAGTAGATTAACCCTAAACTCCAGTAGATAGCGTTCATTGTTGACCGTTTCTTCGTTTCTTCATTCCCCTGAAATGACACAATCTTACCAGTAAAACAGTTAAGTTACCGAATCGAGGGAACTACTTTGATATACCCCCCAAATCGGAAATTTGGCGACTTTTTTTGTTTTTGTTGATACAAAACTTTGTTGCCACAAAAATTGTTGCCACAAAAATTTAAAAAAAAACTCAAAAAATGGTACAAAATACAAGAAAATACTTAATTTGGCAACAGCAAAAACCTAAAAGCTGAAAAAACCTAAATTGGCAACACCAAAATAAGAAACAGCAACCCTAAAAAGTCCGTAAGAAATGCCAGATTTGGCGCGTAATTTTTGGGGGTGTATATCAAAGTTAAACCGAATCGAGTTCAGCTTCGTCACAATAAAGCCTTTCTCTGCACGTTTAACATTACCAAAACATATTATAAAATTATCATGCCGTGAAGCGAGTTTCATTGCTAAACACGCGGTTGCGCTATCATCGGCTATTATTTATATGAGGATTTTCTTTCAAACGGTAAGAATCAAGTGTCTTGATAATAGTTTTACGGGGTTTTTTTTTTCTAATTTCATAAAAATACAGAAAAAAGCAAAAATATTTGCTAAATTACGAAAATACACTTTTTTCTTTCGCATGGTAAGTTATTGCTGTTAAAATGCTGGGAAGAAAGTGGGTATTCTTGTTCAGTTTGTAGATTACTCGTTCAAAAGCTTACTGATTAAAAATTTCAGAGAAAATTACGTGTGTGTATTTCTTGTATGTGCTGAATACTTTTAGCTAACAGTGTGAAGATAATCTCATCTCGTGTGCAAAATGTATTGTTTTAAGCTCTGCTGTGACCAGTCTAGACGGATGATCACCTACAAAAAGATAAAATTCCAGTCTCTGACAGTCGTAAAGGAAGTTGGTTGGTATCTGCTCGTAATTCCTTATTAGCTCAGGTTAAAGTGAATCCTTCTGACGGTATGAAACCTTGCGTGTTTGTATTTGGTTAATTTGAAGACTTTCAGGTACTTTATTTCTGTTGCATTTCAGTGCCTTATACAGCGCTTCATCCGGTCAATTAACAGTGTCTTTGTTGTTTTATTTCTGTAATTTTGCAGTTTTTCGTAGTAAATCTCTGAGTTTTCACAAAAAAACTCTAACTCTTTGTGTTTAATTATATTTCATCTCATTTCTATAAAGTATTTGTAGATTTTACATTTTTAATTCTTCACAAATCAGTCTCCTGATAAATGATTTCAAGGATAGTCTCATGTGTTTTCACGGAAAAATTTTTGACAGTGCAGTCTGAATTATATGATTTATCAAAACTCAAAATGAAAGGAACGTTTGAGGTGTTTTCTGGTTAAACATCCCGTGAGCGCTCGTATCTAGAAGATACCCAGAGCGGTAATTTCGTTTTATAGATGTACCCAGATAGACGCCTACAAACGTCTACAAACGTCTGACTTTAAGTAATCTACCTCCTAACCTAGATCTACTTTCAGACGTCATTTATACTTTTCTACAGTTAGTAGAAATCTGCACATTAGCTGTAGGCATCTCAGAGGTACACGAGACTGTTTAATTTAATTTGCTTTTTTTTTTTTTTTTTTGTTACTTTTGTCTTACCTTTAGTCTTTGGTATATTTAAAATGTAAATAGTGGTATTAAAACATCGAAAAAATTATTAATTTTTATTTTATGCAAATTAAGATAATTCTTTGGTAATTTTATACTGTTTTGTGTTTTAAGGCAGATTGCATCTGAGGAATTCCACCTGTAACTGAGAGGCATTGTTCAAACAAAAAAATTAATTTTGTTTAATATTTAAAGCAAAGTATACACAGAACAAAGCATTTCTCCCCCCCCCCTTTCTGGATTACTGTAATTTTTAAGCTGAATTCAATGGTATGATTGAATTCTCGAAATATATTTTGGATGGTATTAAAAAATTGTTGAAAGTATGGTATCTGACATGCCACTTCTTAAAATGTCAGTCAGTTACCACGTTTTTAACATTTTTTAAAAAACCATCCAAAATATCTTTTGGGAATTCAGTTATATCATTGAATTCAGCTTCTTCTTTACTAATAATAAAACTGAAAGTCTCTCTCTCTGTTAGGATCTCTGTGACGCGCATAGCGCCTAGACCGTTGGGCCGATTTTCCTGAAATTTGGCACAAAGTTAGTTTGTAGCATGGGGATGTGCACCTCCAAGCGATTTTTCGAAAATTCGATGTGGTTCATTTTCTATTCCAATTTTAAGAACAAAATTATAATAAAATGGACGAGTCAATTACGAAATTATCATAACGTGGAACCGTAACATGGGCACAAGCCAATTGGCGAGAAAATTCACCATATATTATTTGTACATATACAGGCGAACCAAAAGACCTTTTAAATTTTTTATTACGTACAAAGCCGTGCGGGTACTGCTAGTTACTAATAATAAAGCTCAAAGTCTCTCTGTCTGCAGGATGTCTGGATCTCTGTGACGCACATAGCGCCTAGACCTTTCGGCCGATTTTCATGAAATTTTGCACAAAGTTAGTTTGTAGCATGGGGGTGTACACCTCGAAGCGATTTTTCGAAATTTCGATTTTGTTCTTTTTCTATTTCAATTTTAAGAATTTTCCGGAACAAAATTATCATAAGATGGACGAGTATATTACGAAATTATCATGACATGAAATGGGAAAGCGAATGAACGTAGCCAATTGGCGAGAAATTCGTCATCCATTATTTGTAAATATACAGATGAACGAAATGACCTCCTTTTATTTTTCAACTACGGGCAAAGCCGTGCGGGTACTACTAGTAAAAAATACAATAATACAGGGGAAAAGACCATTTTTGTAACGTTTATTTTGCGTTCAATGTAACAAAATGCTTAATGTTTTGCTTTAGAAACATCAGTCAGCTACCCCGTCTCTTCTGTGTTTTAAAATGATTTTTTTTTCGGATAGATTGTTCATATTTACTCTAAGCTAATTACAACATAATTTTGGTACTTTACCTCTTGAAAATACATGTTTTACAATAGTGTGTCTGAGAAATTCGATGTTAGTTTAGAGGCTGTGCCCACTGGAAGTTTAAACCTGAACACTTAGCAGTGAATTTGAAATATTTGAATTCATTCTTTTCAACAATCAGTCTATCACGCTAATTTCCATGGAGAAAACGTTAACCGAAAAATGGTAATTCTCTTTTGTAGGCGGTGTTGAACTTCACTGAATACAAGAAGTGAATTAAAGAAGGCTGAAATAAAATTAGATCGTCCAAAGTGAACGATTAATCTGCATAAGTCGCCAATTTATTCAAATTGTCCAATTCAAGAGAGCTGCAATTGGAAATTTAGTTTTGGAACTTCAATTCCAAATAGAAAGCTCTTAGAAAAGTTCCTTTTGTAGGGAAAAAAATTTAAAAAAAAAGCAAAAGAAGAGAGTCTTGATTTTGCATTAGTTTTTAGCTTTTTTTAAGATAAAAAGCAACAATTTAGTTCCTTCATTCTATTTTTACTAATTTGAAAAGCATTGAAATGTATTTCGCTATTTTGAAATAGAAGTTGGTGAACCGGTTAATAATTTACACAAAGATGTATTGCATTACAAGTTGCGTGTTTTAATCTCATATGTCCATTTTATTTAAATAAAATTTTTGATCATTGTAATTTTTTTTTCTTATATTCTGCAATCAAGACTGCTTATTGCTTTCACTATGCAATGGCTAACTTTTACTCCTATTATTCACTTTTTTTACTGGTAGATAGCGAATCATTTAAGCTGTTGCCATTGCATGACGTTTAAAGCTCGTGAAAGCTCAATTGTTGAATGGGGAATAAAAATATGAAAGGGGAATAAAAAATATGAAGTGGAGCAAACTTAACCATTTTACCCTATATTGCTGCATTTACTTGTTGAAAATTTCATATAACCGGTCACATTGAAACGTATTATAATAAGAAGTAAAATTTTTATCTTGAAGATTTAAAAATTTAGTAGACTGCTCATTGTTTATTATGAAAAAAATCAAATAATACATATTTTCAGTTCCATAAAAATATCATTTTATTTATTTAAATTACAACTTAATACTTTGATGCACACGAACCTAAATCTGAGATTTCAACTTAAAAACATTGCATGAATACCCATTTACAATGAAATTATATATTCCAGTTTACAAGTTAAAATTATAAAAGTAAAAAATTAGTGCTAGGCAAACTGGTTCGGTCATTATCAATAGTATATTAGGCTTTAAGAGGTTAGCTCCTATGGCAAGTTCAGACAGTACATCTTCTATGTTTTCAGTTGTTGTATCTTCGTCGTCCTGTGCAACCCCTTCAAGGTCATCCGATTTGTCAATCGCCTGACTTTTTGGTTGGTTGATGTTACTTGTTTTTGAATAATATGCATTTTGGTTTTCTTGTTGAGTATTTGTTGCTTTCTGGCCCCCTTTCGATGATGTTGATGCACCTTGCTGTCTGTTTCTACCAGGTACTTTGTGGTCTTGAAGACCACTACCTTGATGTGGTGATTCGCCCCTTCCTGCTGCTGCATTTGTTAGACTACTTGAAATGCTTGCATGGCCTACAAAATCAATAAAATTATGTCCATACTAAAAAGTAAAATCTTTTAGTGGTAAAAGTAACTGCCAGCCTAACAGTTGCTTTTAATTTAACCCTTCAAACATTCCTGTCGCTCACCCCTGACCCATAGTTATTGATATTTAAACGGAAATTGCCTCATCAGCACATAATAGCCCTCAAAGTGTACTTTAAATTATTGAGTAAAGAACAACCAATGTACAAACTGCAGGGAACTTAAGGTCTTGCTCAATAGAATCAAATGATAGTTTTCAAAACTTCGAATAGATTGACAATTGTCAAAGCAATGAAATTGACATTTGTTTCCAAATATTGAAAGTCCAGCCAACAGAAGCCTTGAGGAAGTAAAAAACTATATTGCCATGTGTAAATAAAGGGAAATAACTGCAAATATTTCATTTTTCATTTTTTTCCCGTCATCTGTTGTACGTTATCTTTATTGTAAAAACTCACTTATTTGGTTTCCGTTGAAAAAAAGGAGCGAAAAAAACGTCTAATTTTCGCAGTTTCCTATTGTTAGTATTGAATCCACCGCACATTTCTTCAAGTATCTTAAAAACTCTCTTCTGCAGATACTGCCGTTTACCTGCCCACGGCAGTACGTAGCACGCATGCACAGAATTTTCATTAACGTCACTCCTAGCATAAAACCATTTTTGTATCGAAAATATTTTTGGCTAAAAAGCCTACAATGATGGTTTGAACTTGTGCCAAAAGCTCCAGAAAACTATTGTGCTCTTCCTTAACTGTTTTAGCTCTTTTTTTATTGCATGAACTGAAGTAAATATTCAAAAAATGTATTTGATTGGAAACACCAAAATATGGTAAACATCATTTCATTAGAATCAATCAAATCATCAATTTCAGCAAACATGAATTTCGACCTTCTATCTTTTAATTACGGTCGTTTCAGAATCCAGTTAAGTCTTAACCTCTAAGGGGGGGGGGGTTGATCTCATGGCGTTCGACGACAGTTCGAGGAATATTTTAGTACAAGATAAGAAAATAGGTGACTCGATCAGAACGGTTCTGGCGATTGTCTGGTGAGCTCGAGTAAACCATGCCTTTTGTTCGGACAAGATCTTCGAATTTCCAATTTTTTAAAACATTGCCAGTTCTTGGCGATATTACCTGATGTTCTCCATGGGGAAGGATGCATTCCAGTGCTTTTTGCTGGAGCAGGAAGATCATCTCGCCAGTGTGGAGGCGGTGGTTGATACGCAGAACTTCGACCTTCAGCATACCAATAATCTCCAGCTGCAAAAATACCAAGCAAGCATTAATCTTTTATGATTCTTATACAAAGATCTTGAGCTAAATTCTGAATCTCACATTACTAACAAGTATTTGATATGCCGTTGAAATTAAAATTTTTGGACAATTACAGGACATATGTTCTCAAGACAAGAGTTCTTGGAAGGGATACTGTATTTTACCGATGAAGTACAATGTAAAAGTCATTTAGCGAAATCCCGTTATATATAACGAGATTCAAAGGCCCTTTGTACTTTATTTATAGCAACGGGATTTCAGTTTATTTCTTATATTTGAAACTTGATTGTAGTTAGCTAACGTTCTGCGTGTAGTCGCTTAAATCATTGGTAGAAAATTTCTCAGTCAAGACTTATTAATGATTTCCATTTAAAAATATATATCATACCGTCAAAGTCATCCCAAACTAAATTTCCGCTTTAACTTAAACAATTTTCTCAAAAAATGGAGTTTACTAAACCGTTGATAGAAAAATTTTCAAGTAAGACATTTTAAGTAATTTAATTAAAGAAGTGTGTCGTTCTGTCAAACTCATTCCAGTCGAAAATTATGTAGAAAGCTTCTCCATATCAATTTATAAATGTTTATGAATATATAAACAGGTTTTTTTAACTCCTACCTTTTCTTTAAATCCCTCACATTCATGGATAGTATAATTTGAACGTGACACTGGAAAACGTTTTTAAATGCATTTTAAAAAAAAGAAAAAACCTTTTGGGTGATGAAAAAAATGACAGTCCTTTCCGAATACAGTTCTTAAAAAATGCGTACGAATCAACTAAATACACCTCAGATGCACTATCGTTGCAAATTAGGGTTATTTTTGTGATGAAACATGTCACGAACAGCGAGTGTTTTTTCCCTTACATTGGCACTGCAATGACAGTGAAACGTGTTTTACAGAGTTCATTTTCCTCGTTTCAAGACATTTACACTAGCTAGCAATATACAGAATTGCTCTCGGGGTGGAAGATTTGACAGCTTTTGGTGACTGACACTTTGATTGGACGAGGGGGGTGAAGAGATAGGAAAACTATCAAAAACATTCTGATTAAAGATGCATAATTTTCTGCTAATTTTTGTGAGACATAGAGTTTAATCGATTGCGTTTTCACAGTAACTTAGTTTACACCCTTGTGCGAATTAATGGAATCAAGCCAATGTTTGTACAAAATCACCTTTATTTGTATCATTTAAGGGGTTACAGTACCTCAAAAATGATGAAACGATCAAAAAAAATTTTATTGCTTATTTCAAAACTAAAAACTATTCTGAACACAGGGGAAAAGTTTCATTGCTTTAGTTCAAATATTTAAAAAGTTATGAGTGGTTTTAAGCCATGCTCGCTATGTGTTCTTATGCAAAAGAAAACTTTAAATTTCTTTTTCTCGATGATTTTTTTTTTTTTTTTTTTTTTTTTTTTTTTTTTTTTTGTGTGTGTGTTTTCATGTCATTAGAATCCCTAAGGATTTTTTTCTGTTAAAGATACAGCTTTAAAATAATACTTTTTGCAATTGGGATAACATATTTGACAAAACTGTGCATTGGATAAGCATTTTATAAATTACTCAAATTTTTAGAGCATGTTAAACCTTTAAAAACCAAATTTTTTAAAAGAAAACTTTGATTTTTTACATAATTAATCACGGAAAATGTTCCAATAAACTCATAACCAAATGAATGCACAGATTTTTAGAGATGATTATAGTGATTGTTTAGCAAAAAACTTTTTTTTAATTAGTGCAAAAATAAAAAAAGTCTTAGAGATTTTTAAAAAATGAAATTTTTCTCAATTTTTTGAATTTTTAAAAAAAAGTAGACAATATTTTTAAATTTTGAAAATAAATTATTGATTACAAAATAAGTATGCATGTTATGGTTTCAAAGAAATATTAAATTTGCTTAAATTTAAAAAAAAATGTTTGAAAAATACTGTGACCCCTTTATTGTAAAATAAAAATTATCACTTAGGATGCCCCCCTTCCCCCTTTTTATGTCCAGCACTATTTTCACTTTACTGGGCATAGAGTCAACTAGAGTTTTGCGCTTTTCTTTGAATTCTTGATCTCTAAACCATGTTTTTAGCGAAGCACAAATCATTTTTTCTTTTGTTGTGCAATCAGATTTTCTTTCAATGTCACAATGGCCTGCCTCTTCCATGGAGAAATATCCATGGCTGACAAAAAGATAAAAAGTGACCCGATTGAGAAAAAACAGCAAAAATATGTAGAAATTTATAAAACTTAAACAAAAAAACAATATTTATGACAAAAAAAACGTGAGGTTATAGCGCCTAATCAACTGGTAGGCTAAACAGCTGTTATAAACAAAGATTGAACAACCTAAAAAATTCGAAAATTAAAAATTTCCAACTTGATCCCCTTAATTCGCACAAGGGTATACGTAAGAGCGAGTGAAATGCTTCAGGGGAAAACTTCCCAGAATTAATCATCCAAGTATCGTTATCTAATATGAAATAAGAATACAACATTTTAGTCTAGAACTATGGTGCTTTAGGCAGTTTTCTCCTCTAACTTTATTGCTCTTTGCAACCCTTTAATATTTACTGCTGTAGTTGCCCACCTTACCACCGTGAAAAGTTGCGTTATTACCAAGTTCTTAACTTTTTGCCGATGATATACTCTAAATACATATAGTTTATGAAGAGTAGTTTCCTTCAAGTTTGGTTTTTGAAAAATCTGACCGATTTTTTAACGTTAAAAAATAAATATGTTCATATGATTTGTGTTTTTTCTGTATATTCCTTGACCACCTAAGAAAATTGAGAATGCATTTCACTGTATACTGAAAAACAAAAAAAGAACTAAAATGTATGCAAGTTTGTTTTACTTTGTCGCGCATTTTTACATAAGCTGTTAAGATTTTTTTTCAAAGAGTTTACCGGATGTAGTAAAAATGACCCTAGACGTTGAAACACGTAGTGCAAAAAGTAGAAAAAACTAAAACAAAGGTAAGACTTTTAGATAATACAATTTATTTTAGTTAAAATTCTGAAATTTGTCACGAGAAAGAAGTACTTTTTATTAAAATCAGACTTTACCATCGTAAAATGCACAGATGAAAGTAATATCGAAACAAATGTGGGGGGAAGGGGGTCAAAACATGACACCGGATTCCATCAAATAACACAATGAGTTTGCTTGTAGTATATGTAAATGTCATGCCAAAATTTGTTGCTATGCGTATTTCAATATATATTGCACAATATCAAGTTCTACTTACTAATAACTTCCTGTCCGTATAGTGAAGGATCACATTTGCAGTAAATACTTTTATGAGCTGGACTGCAGGAAGTCAGAAAGCAGTACATGAGCCAGCAATTTTTACTGTACTCCGCACATTGCTCACCAACGTACGAATAAATACAACGGCACCGCTGCAAAATATTAAACACATTGATGTTAAATGTTTTTTAACTTAATAGTGTTAAAATTTCTCAAATTATTAACTGCAGTATATGTTTATCGAAGAATATTGTAGACACCACATGACTTGGTTATGTATATTATTCCAAAAGCATTCACTAAATGAAAAATTATTTTTTACGTTTATTAAGTAATCGATAATTTCAATAATTCAGAAGAATGGGTGCTCATGTAAGAGCGATAGAAGTAATACCTCTTAAATGAGTAGATTTATAGATATTTTCTTTCTTTACTAATAATAAAGCTGAAAGATCTCTGTCTGGATATCTGTGACGCGCATATCGGCTAGACCGTTAGGCCAATTTTCATGAAATTGGGCACAAAATTAGTGCTTAGCATTGGGGTGTGAACCTCAAAACAATTTTTAGGCAATTCCATTTTCATTTTTCTATTTTAATTTTAAGCCCCATTGGTGAATTAAATTCCTCTGCACCGAGCGAATTACCATAACATGAACGAGTAAATTACCATAACATGGACGAATAAATTACCATAACATGGACGAGTAAATTGCCATAATATGGACGAGTAAATTACCATAATGTGGACGAAAACATTACCATAGCATATTGGAGAGAAATTAATCATCCATTATTTGTAAATATACGAGTGAACCAAATGACCTTTTAATTTTCTACTACGGGCAAGGCCGTGCGGGTACCGCTAGTCCTTAATAAAAGAAACGATATGAAATGTGCAGCATTTATCACAAGATAGGTGAAATATCTATCCAGACAAATGATCATTACGCCGAAATCTCATTGGTTCTGAAGCAACTGATTTTGCAGAAATCGAAACTATCATTCATATGCATGCAAAGTGGTGAGAGAGCCAATAACTATTACAATTCCATGATCTTGAATTTACCAGTGTTAATGACTTTGAGAGCTCACTTCAAGTTGAAATTAGTCTCTGAAACAAATATTGAACTGTAGGCGCTCAAACGAGAATGAATGGTCTGTAGTTGTTCTTGTCTCACTTGTTCGTTCACTCATGTATTGCACATTGTTCGTTGAACAAGTAATGCATGTAAACAACAAAGTAGACAATTCAACGAAAAACGGAGATTTTGTTTTGCACGGTGATAACTGATATATTTCCTCAAAAGATAATAATTTTAAATTGTAGTGAACAAAGCTTTATTTCTTAAGGAACCGAAAATGTTAAGTGATCTCTTAAGCAAAATAAATTGATCAATACTTTTTAAAATGATTATTTTTATTGAAATGCATTATCTTTTAGTTGCGGAACAAACTACTCTCTTCTCGCATCAATTTCAGTTTCAAAGCTACGTGCAAGAAGAACAGAATTCTTGTATTCTCGAAAAAAATTTCACTCAGAAATCGACCGTAATTTCCATTTTACTCACAACCGAATAAATGATGAGGTTTTGTTTTCGTCTCGACCACATGTGGATAAGTGCCTAAGAACGTACAGACGCGCGAAATATCCATTTTGACGATTCCCGAGTTAATTACAACAAAATTTCTCGTGACGTCTGTATGTACGTATGAATGTATGTGTGAATGTACGTATGTTTGTCGCATAACTCAAGAACGGTAAGTCCTTGAAAGTTGAATTTTGGTACGTAGACTCCTAGTGGGGTCTAGTTGAGCACCTCCCCTTTTGTTTGCATTCGGGTGTTTCTAAAGGGGTCTTTTGCCCCTTCTTGGGGGAATCATTGTTAATTTCGATGCAAACTCAAGTGGTGTTATTATTTGACGGGCACTTGGCGATGTATGGCCAGTCTTTTGGTCGCCAAGTTTTGTCGCCAACTTGGCGACAAATTTGGCGGTGGTTTTTTTTTATCTGTTTTAATTTGACCACTGTTGGTGATATTTAGGAGATTAAAGTATTGAATCACATTAAAATTGCCAGTAATAGGGAAATGACATTAAATTGGAGTAAAAAAAAGTCATGTGATGCTCGTTTTTCTTTGGTTTTCTGCTTTTTATTGAAGTTCATGAGGAGAGATATTTGGATGCTTCACTTGCCATATCGATTAACTCCACAAAACAAAAAGTCGAAAAAAGTGACGAAGATATTATCCATGGGAATGAATGGGCCCTCGTGTTACATTTTTTGCCATCGCGGGATCAGAAATGTACTAAAACAAAACTTTAATTTAGCCCTTTAAGACCTGAAATATTTTCTTGAGAGCACATGCAAGCAACGGTTTTCTTGTCTCCTAAAGCCTGGAAAGATACTAGTGACGCCATCTGTCGAGAAAATGGATACTACACATCTTTGGCTAACCAGCACGATCGTCCGATTCCGGCGTTTGTTACATAAAATGATCTAGAAAGCTACAATTTGAATGATGTTCGACCCGCACGATCGTGTAATCTGGGGCTTAAAGGGATAAATTCACATTCAAAGCATTGATTAAGCACTATTAAAGTAGAAATGAGGATTTTTGTAAAAAGTGGAGTTAATCGATTTGGCAACTGAGGCACCCATTTCTAAAAAGGATCTGCAGTAGGTTACGTTCCAGGAGAAAGTGAAGAACATGAATCCAACACTTTTTTTCTATATCTAATGTATAGAAAAAAGTTAAAAAGTGTTTCTTTTGAAAATTGTACAAATTTCATGTTTACAAAGTTTTTTTGTTTTTTTCGGGCAAAGGGGTGACTTACTGAAATACCGCCTCGGTTGACCCCTATGCCAGAAACGCCACTGCAGTGACGATGACGACAGTCAACTTGATGGCTTCTAGACTAGAAATAATTTAAAAAGTTCTGATGCATAATGCAAAACCAAGAGAAATTTATTTCTTGTTCACCTTTGCTGTTGCATTTGAAAGCATTAGTTCATTTTGAAAATGTATCAAAACTAAAATGAGTATAACTTACGCCCTCTTTGCAGTATCCTAAGGAGCAAAACTGCCAGGTTTGAGGTTCCTCCAGGTCAAAAGCAGCAGTTGATGCTTGATATCCACAAGAAGGAGCTTAAATCAAAGTCACAAGTGATGTCATACAGATAGGAGAAAGCGTATTCAGATAGATGAATAAATAATAATAAATATAAAAAAAATTCCAAGCCCAATTTCTTGATGTAAGGGAACATGGGGCAAAGTGTATTTACTCTGCTTTTAGCTCCACCTATCAGGCATTATTTTAACTATGTTGTACCATATGCAATCTACTCCAGTCAGGAAAGAAACACCTCCGAAGATTAAAGCATTTGGTAATATAGGCAATTTATAAAAATTAGTACTCATATTGTAATATTTTGTTGTAAGTCAAAAATTATTTTTGTTACTATAAAATAATACAGTTCTTGTTATTAACATTTTAAGTATTAATTGAGACCTCCTAATATTCAATGCAGAATTAATATATTTAATATTACGCTTATTTGTAGATTAAATAATTTGTACAATTAGTCAAGTACTTTCGGGCAAAGTGAATGGGGCAAAGTCAAATACTCTGTTTCATTTACACACTCTGTCATTCAATAAAAATCACTTATGTATTCACGTATTAATTAATTCAATTACATTCCTTCATTTAGTAATTCAACTATTTATTCATTTATTTACTTATTTTCTAATTCATTCATTCTTTTACTCGCTCATTTATTTTTCTTCGTCTGTTAATTGATTTATTAATTTAATTATTCGTTTATTTTTCATTATATTTTCATTTATACATTCAACCTAACATTTACTTTTGATCAAAAATATTTTTATAATCGAATAGGAAATATTTAATTAGAAAAATATTTTATTTTTCACTTTGCCCCATGAAATAAAACGCGCTGATGTGTGCATCACATGACTTCCTTTTACTCCAATTTAATGTCATTTCCACATTTTTGGCAATTTTAATGTGATTCAATTGTTTACTCTCTAAATATCACCAACAGTGGAAAAAGTGAAACCAAATTTTAAAAAAAAAAATCGCCAAATTTGTCGCCAAGTTGACGACAAAACTTGGCGACCAAAAGACTGGTGATATATGCTAAGTGTCCGACAAATTATAACACCACTTGAGTTTACATCGAAATTAACAATGATTTCCCCACAAAAAGGGGCAAAAGACCCCCTTAGGAACATCCAAATGCAACCATTTTTTCGCGAATACAATACTTCCTTTTTTGGAAAAGGAAGTAAAAATGAAAATTTTCTACTTTTTTTGAAGACTCAAATTCATTGCCAAAAATAAATAATAGTGTTTCAACAAAAGTTTTATTATAAAATACAATGTTCCTTCTTTGTGTACTGCAATTTTCAAAACAAATTTGAAAAGTTAGTTTGTTTCATTTACTCACTCAATCCTTTAATATGAATCACTTATGTATTCACTTATTAATTAATTCATTTGCATTCCTTCATTTAGTAATTCACTTATTTATTCATTCATTTACTTATTTTCTAATTCATTCATTCTTTTACTCGCTCATTTATTTTTCTTCATCTGTTAATTGATTTATTAATTTAATTATTCGTTTATTTTTCATTATATTTTCTTTTATACATTCAACCTTTTATTTACTTTTGATCAAAAACATATTTATAATCGAATAGGAAATATTTAATTAGAAAAATATTTTATTTTTCACTTTGCCCCATGAAAAAAAAAGGTGAAAATTTTCTACTTTTTTTGAAGACTCAAATTCATTGCTTAAAATACAAAATAGAGTTTCAACGCAAGTTTTATTAAAAAAGACAATGTTCTTTCTTTGTGTACTGTAATTTTCAAAACAAATTTCTGATTTGCTTATTTTGAAAAAACTCAGTTATCTTAAGCATTTCACTTTGCCCCACATTCCCCTACGTATTGCATAAATCTTTTCGAAGTTATGATTTTTCAAATTCAAGTATAACAAGATGAGGGGATAAATTTCAGCGGGACAGAACTTGCAGCCTACAAATGCCCGGATAAGGCTAAAATTTTCGGCTGATTTTTAAATATGTTCGCCAAACAGGTCAAAACAAGCACTTAAGCAATTATCTTTTTCAGACAATAAACCGCCAATAGAACTGTGGATTACACTTTTTTGGAGGATTGCTCATTTTGGCGCACTTTTGCCCTCTACTGCACGTTAGCTCTACTGTACAAGCTTGCTTTTTTTGGTACCCACTGAAAAAAAGCGCGGAAAAAAAATATAATTTCAACATTTCCCTATTGTTAGGATTGAATCCAAAACGCGTTTCTTCAAATATCACGTTAACTCATTTCTACACATACTGCAATTTACAAGACCACGGCAGTGTAGTTCTCTGACTGAGGAAACATTACAGCAAAATTTACCTCTCTGCTTCATATTCTTCAGAAAAGTTATTCAAATCCTTTAATTGAATTCTGAACAATTTCCCTAATTAACAAACCGTGTTTAGCGCAATTACGTTTTAACTGCATCTTCTACATCAAAGAAATGACGTGCAGTTTTGGAAAATCTCATTAAGGCTTTTGGCGACAGAGTGAATCTAGCCAAATTAAAGTCGTTAAACTTCTGATAAAAGGTGGTGCAGGTTACCAGAAAAACTCAGATTACCGACAGCATACTGTTCATAGACAAGATTTAACAGCTTCACCCTAAAAAGTTTGACAAGATTCGCGAATGTTGAAAATATTACAATTACTAAAATAACAGTTTCCAGTCTCCTTTTTTGAGCAATCACGATTGCTTATTGCTTTCATTTGACTGTTTTTGATGTCCTATCATTTTTCCCACCGCCACCCTCCACAGCATCACCGTCGACCGGGTCCTCACGATGCTGCACCTCTAGCGAAAGCCGTCTCCAGGTTTCGTCAATATCCTACACTTACACGCATACATGCACGCACCTACACACATATACATATATACACCTACACACACATACACCCATACACATACACAAACACATACACACACACACACACTCACATACACACAACTACCCAAACACTCACATGCACACAAACACAAATAATATGCTACATACACATACCCCCCACACACACCTACACACATACACACAACTACCCACACACTCATGCCTGCACACAAACACACATGCCTACACACACACACGAAAACACACGCCTACATACACACACTCGTGATTGCGAAAAACATAATTTGAATTCAAGATGACAAAATTCAAATTAATTTTTAAATTTTTTTTTTCCTGTTTTACTTCCTTTTGCAAACTAGTATGTTGTGGCCATCGCGAAACTTTCTTCTATATTTTTCCTTTTTCTGATCCCTCCCCATGCTTGACGAGGAAGCAATATTCCTAACAAAAACAAAATTACACATGCAAAAACTTGACGACCATCCCAATGTCTGAATTATTGTAAAAACAAAACAAAGAGCGAAAATTGAAAGTTACTTTAAAAGCCTTACTTGAATTAATCACAAATATTTTATTTATTAACAAACATAAGATGGCAACAGTTAAAAATTTTAAGTCATTGAGATAATATTTCCTATCATTTCCATACAATTAAAATCACGAGAAATACGCAGACGACAATCTATTACGATTTATCCTTCTTATTGTTGCATTAATAAAGCTATTTTTATTCGCAAAAAAAAAAAAAAAAGAAAAGAAAAGAAAAAATCAACATCTCTTGGAGCGATTGGAGTCAAAATTGAACCAAAGCCTGTTTACGCATGGATTCACATATATTCCAAATTTCAACCAGAACGTAGTATTACTTCTTGAGATAGGGCACTCACAATGGAAAAAAAGAACGGGCGATTGCGCTACCCCCTTTTTAGCTGTTAACACCAAAACAAAATCAGCTCTTATACCCACTAAGGGCTACTTGTCAAAATTTTTTTGCTTGATTCCGTTTGTTATTTCTTGAGAAACAGCAGTCACAGTTGACGACAAAAAACGTTCTATAACTCAACCTCCGTTTGAGCTATTGACACCAAAACTGAATCAGCACCTGCTCCTGTTAGGGGCAACATATGGACCAAATTTTGTTTGATTCCGCCAGTAACTTCCTGAGGAATAGCAAGCACGCGTAACTCAAAAAACGTCGCATTGCTCCACCCCCCTTGGAGGAATTCGCGCCAAAAACCAATGGGCACAAGTTCACATAGGGGCACATATGTGTGCCAAATTTCGTTCAATTTCATGCGGTAGTTTTTGCTGTAGAGCGGCCACAAAAAACTGGTCACACACAGACGTGACACACACACACACACACACACATACACACACACACACACACACATACACACACACACACACACACACACACACACACACACACACACAGACATTTTCCAAAAATAGTCGAAATGGACTCAGCACACCTCAAAACGTTCGAATCCGTCAAAATTCGAAATTCGAAAATTTGCACGAATCCAATACTTTCTTCTATATATTAGATATAGAAGAAAGTAAAAAGGAAGTATTGCATTCGCAACAAAATTTTCACCCAAAAATCGGCCTTAATTTCCATTTTGCTCACCCCCGAATGGTTGTTGAGGTTTTTTGAGCAATCACGATTGCTTATTGTTCTCATTTGACTGTTTTGATGTCCTATCATTTTATTTTCCCATCGCCACCCTCTGCACCATCACCGTCGACCGGGTCCACACGATGCTGCTCCTCTAGCGAAAGCCGTCTCCAGGTTGCATCCATGTCCTACACACACGCGCATACATACACAACTACACGCACACACGCACACACATATACACACACACGCACACACATATACACACACGCATACAGACACATACACCTACACACACACGTACGCACACACATATACACACAAACACATACACACACATACACCTACACATACACGCACACACACACATATACACACAAATACATGCACACACAAACACATACACACACAAACACATACACACACAAACACATACACACACAAACACATACACACACATACACCTACACACACACACGCACGCACACACATATACACACAAACACATACACCTACACACACACACACTCCTGCACACACATATACACACAAACACATACACACATACAAACAACTACCCACACATTCATGCCTGCACACACACAAACTCATATGCCTACACATTCATATACACATACCCTCCCCCCACATACACACATTCATACACACAACTACTCACACACTTATATCTGCACACAGACACAAACACACATGCCTACACACACATGCACATACACCTACACACAACACACATACCCCCCCCCCACACACAAACACACACGCCTACATACACACACTCGTGATTGCGAAAAACATAATTTGAATTCAAGATGTCAAAATTCAAATTTTTTTTTTTTTTCGGTACTCGACCACACGTGGATAAGTGCCTAAGAACGTATAGACACGCGATATATTCATTTTGACATTTCCCAAGTTAATTACATCGAGTTTTCTCGTGACGTTTGTATCTACGTATGGTATTTGCATATGTGCGTATGTATGTCACATAACTCAAGAATAGTATGTCCTAGAAAATTGAAATTTGGTACGTAGACTCCTAGAAGGGTATAGTTGTGCACCACCCCTTTTGGTTGCATTCGGGTGTTTCTAAATGGGTCTTTTACCCCTTTTGGGGGAGAAATCATTGTTAATTTCGATGTAAACTCAAGTGGTGTTATAATTTCACCGACACTTGGCGATATATCGCCAGTCTTTGGTCGCCAAGTTGGCAACAAATTTGGTGATTTTTTTTTTAAATCTGATTTTAATTTAGCCACTGTTGGTGATATTTAGAGAGTAAACTATTGAATCACATTAAAATTGCCAATGGGCAATTCCACAGTGTCGGACGTAGAATTTGCACAAAATTTACTAATAAAGGTTCATATTTTTCAGAGTTAAAATGGATGAACTGAGCCAATTTTTTTTCCCAATACTTATATATGTAGGAACAATATAAAAACTTATAGAATTACTGAAAAAAATTCAAACTATAAATATTAAAAATAAAAAACCTCTTGGTGTCGGACGTAGATGAAAGGGGAACTGAAAATTGACTTACGTTGAAAAAACCCAAGTTTCAGCTCAATGAACTGTTTTCAGATTTTTTGATTACTTGAATGTTTAAAAGTAAAGCTGAAAAATGAATAATTTTTCCTTTTTCTCCAAATTAATTCACGGATAAATAGCACAAATTTTTTTTCCCTTGGTGTCGGACGTAGAATAGTTGGTGTCGGACGTAGAATGTGCAAAGCAGACAACGTTCGACATGAAATAAACATCTTAAAAAGCTGTTTAACTCTTAATTTGTTTATAGCATTATATATTATGGTATTTTAAAGTATAAAAAAGAGGAAAATATGCATAACAGGGGTCTGTGCAGAATTTTTCCCAGGGCTCCATTTTTTGTGAAAAATCAAATAATTTGTTCAAATTGAAATAATTTGAAACTAAAAATTTTATGCAAAAAGAATGTAGAGGGGGGGGGGTCATGGCTCAAGTGATAGCAGAGAACTTGTTTACAGGGAATGTTTTTCAAGACATTTCTTTTTTTCTGCCAAAATATTATTCATCTGTGTGTTCTTGAGGGATTTGGGGGGGAGGCAGGGGGGATCCCATTGCTTTTGAGGAAATGGACATCCCTAATGTATCAATATCTGTATACCATTTCAGGAAATTTGTATTTAAGTCTTCACTCATAAAATAAGGAAAATACTATTACGAGAACAAGAGAGATTAGACGCATTTTGTCAAGTTTTTTTTTTTTTTTTGCAATCTCTATGTGAACAACAAAAAACTCAATCTCTAGGGTGAAAAGAAATGAAGATTGATTTATAGAATTTTAATGAAAAAAACTCTAACTTATTAACAAATAATAAGAAATTTGGATGTTGGTTACAAATTGTTGAAAACGAAACTGAGCATTTTGAGGCAAAAACAGGGGTTGTGAGTTCACCAAAAATACCTGAGAGTTTTTAAGTGAAAACTGGGAAAGGGAGGAGTGTTATTTTTGAACTGAGACCCATAATGCTTCTTAAATATTCATAATTTTATACATTCCTACGTTAATCGCTATTTATAAACATATGAGACTCATTTCTTATCTTCAGATATTTTCCCGAGTCAAAATATTGTGTATATATTCTTTAAATTTATGTTATGTAAAATATAAATATAAATACATAATAAGGCATGCATAGCATGTGTGAATTATTTATTTTAACCAGGAATTTTCGTAAACTTATAAACCTAGTTTCAGTTAGGAAAATATTGGTGTCGGACGTAGAAATTTTTCGGACCAATTATTTAAGCATAACTAATTTTTTGCAATTTAATTTAAATGATTATTTTTAATTGCATATAAAATTTTTATTTGCAGACAAAACATTTTGTAAAAATCTCCACTCAGTTTTACACAATATAAACTTTCAGCCAATTTGGTGTCGGACGTAGAATTACAAAAATGCCTTATATGAAAAAATCCCTAAAAATTAAGTTTTGCAGTTAAAGTGCAATTTTTTTGTATATAACTCTTCTAGAGAGTTCTAAGAAGCATATTTTAAAGAGAATATTTGAAAAATGCGACAATGTAAGTATCAAACAGCTATTTTTAAGTCGTATAAAAAAAGTTACTCGTAAGAACATGGTCATAACAACCTGATTTGAAGCCTCAGAACTCTAATTAATTTTGTTTTTGCAGCAAATTTTTGTTATTTCCTTACACTTCAGATAATTACCTTTCCATTGATACCAAATTTGTGAGAAAAAGATTATTTTAAAATTCTGCCATTTTTTCCCCTTTCCTGTGGAATTGCCCCAGTGATGGGGAAATGACATTAAATTGGAGTAGAAACAAGTCATGTGATGTACACATCAGCTCATTTGTTATACCACTTGGATCACCGATCCCGAGTAGCAGTAGCTAGTCTATTGTTTGCAGTAAGAGACGGCTTCCGTTTTGACGAGCACCATTTAGGTGGGAGATCGAATTAGCTTAGACGTTGATAGTTGAAATGTTGGTAGATGGATGCGCCATTGATCAGCATTGCGAAATTCAAAACCAAACCAGAAGCTGAACAACTTCAGGTTCAACACCCCCAGAGGCATTGATTCATATGGAGGACTTTATAACAATGATATATTTAACGTGCCCCAGTCATGATCAGTGAACACGGAGGATCTTCGACCAGGCTGGCATCGAACTCAGAACTCTCCAGTTACGAGCCCGGTACCTTACCGATCAGGCCACCTCGGCCTTGTTTAGCCTATGTAAGTGACAGAGGAAACCCTGTAAATGTTACTTTGTGCTTTCTTCTTCAGAAGAGCTGTCAGCTGTGCAAATCGACTTGGTGTCATTGCAAGAACTGGCTTCCTCGTGAAGTCCCCGTGGTGACAAGACATGGCCTTGTCTATGCTCTCCTGCATTTCTCGCTCTAAGTAGGCAGATCTTGTAGAAAAACTCCACTCTGCTAACACCATAAATATTATAGCTACAAAAGATTTATCCATGATGTTTCTAGTCAGATGAATACGATATTTGTTAGTGCTGCTTACAAAAGGTAGAAGCTGCAAAGAAGAACGAGATATGATGAGTTATTTCTCTCTTCGTGGTGACCTTAAATCAAAGTGTATGTCTGATTCAGCACACAATTGCTTAGTTCTTCGGTTGCTACTATTCACTGTCAGCTGTCTCTCATCAAACCCCTGGGAATTGCAAGAATTTCCGTTTGGATTGCGAAGCGATCCGAGTGGAACGAGCGGTGAGTTCGGATTGCTTTGTTATCCAAATCCGCCGCTCTCGGCGGGCTCAATAACAACAATGTATCATTGGTTAACGAAATCGTTGCCAAAATGCTGCTCCACCTGGAGGGTTTGTCAGGCCTCAGCCGAACACGTCCTGGACTGCTTGAGTCTTACCGAAAAAGACTTATATACTTCCCCCTTCTTGTTGTCGATTTTTTAAGGGTCTGTGATTTGATGGATCTTGTCTGACTTCGTCAGACAATCAGATGATAAGAAACAACAAAAATATGTTATGGATCTAAAATTTTTTCGGCTTTGCCTATTTTGGCAAAACATTTGCGATCAACAGAAGGAATTCAAGAACCCGGTTACTTGAGTCTTTTTTTTACCGGTCTTCTCCCCTTACCTCATCCCCAAAAAAACCACATTATTGAGAAATACACGTGATGACGTGGCTTACAATGTTAAAATGAAAAATGCAAACCCCTCCCCCCTGATTTCAATGCCCTACAACACAACTGTGGTTTAAGAATCCTGCTCCCAATGAGTTAAGATACGTTCATAGTAATTTGAATAAAAATTCCGCAGAGAAACATCAGTCACTTAAAAACTACATTTTCTAGACCACGGGAGAAATGTTCCGGTAACCTTCATGATATTTAGCAGTGCGCTCTTTTCAGCTGAGCTACTAGGCTTACATTTTTGTATGCTTCACACTAAAGGAATGCGTGAAAAAGTTAAAGTAGATTGAAATCAATGCCTCTATTGACAAAATATTTTTTTAATGTTCTCTGTGATTTAAAATGTTAAAATTAATGTCCTGTTTTTTGAATTAAACAACAATAAAACATTAGTTCAAATCCTGCGTAAGTTTAACTTTCATATTCAGAAAAATTGTGATAACAATTCTGCGTTCCCTTGGGATTCGAACTCATATCCTTCGCTCTGTTGGCACTTGAGTTACACTCTTCCACTTTGGGACGTTATTCATTGTAGCGATGCGTAATAAAGAAAACAGAATAAATCGGATTTTTCAACAAAACAACCAAATTGTAAATTATGTGTTAATTTGTCACCGAAAGCGGAAATATCTTTAAAATGCCTTACTTGTCAAATTTGAAAGAGGATTGAGAGAGTTAGTGGACAAAGAAACACCGTTGTCACAAAACAACAACCTTTGAGAAATAAAAAATAGGATATGTATCATTATTTATTGCCAATCTTGCCAAAGGGATAATTTAGATAATTGATATATCGGTAATCTTTAAATTTTGGCGTCAAATTTTTGGCACCAATACTTGCGCAAGGAACGTTTTTTCTTTGCATGCGTAAGCAACGAATAGGGAAAGATCCGCTTGCAGATAGTTACCGTAAAGCAACTGGGTTATCCAATTAAAACAATCTAGGCCAAAAATTTGGCAGCTGTTCCACTTTCCCAATCATCTAAATATCCTCTCGCCAAGCAACCGAGTTTCTGTACCCAGCCTTAAAATCATAAACTAATGATTACTGCTTGTCTAAATCAAAATTTAAAATATATGTACAATTATTCAACATTCTCCTTTTGTTTCGAGATCATCAAAATACTTACTCCTTTGATATCGTTAAAAATTATGAAATACTATTTTGGTTATAGTTTAAAGTGTCAAAAAGGTTTTAAATGCTTTAAAACTATAAGTATTTTTGAGAGGGAGCAATGTTTGAATGTTTTGTTTACATCAGCATTTGAGCTCGGGAACTTTCAATACTGAACCTCGAGAGTACCAATCTCTGTCACTTCAAGTAAACAAAAATTAAAAGGCGTAGCTTTAGCTGAATAGCACTTTGGGGACATTTAGACACACGGCAGTGTGTCAGCCAAGTTCGGAAATCAGGCGATACATCTGCCAGTGTGTATCTTACACGAACCATTTCAAACTACTTTTGACTTCCTCATTTCTCAAAATCTATTATTTCTACGTGCTTGAAATTTTGTATGTCTAATAGAGCTGCCTAGCAGACCTATAATTCTAAATTTCATGAATGTACCTCTTATAGTTATGGAATTATTACTACTATCTGAAAAGTGTCATTTTTTTCACTGACTCACTCACTCACTCACTCACTCATCAAAATGTTTACGAACTTCCAAGTGTCTCACACACTTTAAATTTGGCATGAAGATAGATTTTTATGCATATGTAAAGGGAAATATCTAAAAAATCAAAAAACTACATTAAAATAGCAAGAACTACGCTATTTGGTATGAGCATCACGGCGTAATCATTTCACCGCGCGATTGCAAAATATTTCGCCAAATAAATCAAAACAAATGGGCTCGTCAAACGTTGCCAAAACAAGGTTGTTGAAGTTTTAAATTAACAATCTAATTTCTAACCAAAATCGGGAAGACTAAGAGCTAATGTACGTTGGCCTTGCTGATAAATGGGGAAACAGATGATTATTGTCCAAAATTGGCGATCGCGCGATGTCCCCAGTTATCAAAATATTTTCATAACTTCTAATAAAAAGAAACCGTAAACAAGTGCACCGTAACAGCAGGGGAAAAAAAAGGAAATCATATATTTGTAATATACGCTTTTGCTTTTATAACTGTCTAAATTAGAACATAACCTTTGATTTAGCTTTTCAAAAAGTAATGATATCCCAACAAAACATAAATGTGAAAAAGAAGTCAAGTTCGGTTTAAATGAGGTGCGGGAAAGACTGTGTCACCGACAAAAAAAGTTCAGATCTAAACAGTTACCAAGTTCTATAGCAGTTCCTCATAGAAGTTGGATTTTCTCATGTTCTTCAATTCATTTAGAAAACAATTTTTTACTTTCTTTGATATTGGACTCAAAACTTGGCAAGTTTGAAAAAAAAAATATTGATGACTAAAACTTGCCGCAAGTCTAAAATCCATTATCAAAGCAAGTAAAAAATTGTTTTCTAAATGAATTGAAGAACATGAGAAAATCCAACTTTTATGAGGAACTGCTATGGAACTTGGTAACTGTTTAGATCTGAACTTTTTTTGTCGGTGACGCCGTCTTTCCCGCACCTCATTTAAACCGAACTTGGCTTCTTTTTCACATTTATGTTTTGTTGGGATTGACTTTACTTGCAATGCCTGAATGACGAGATAGACTTAAATCTTTGTCGCCGTGGAATGGTGAAGCGGCAGAAATGAGTTTTTGAGATACCGTAAAATGGTCCAACTATGGGCCACTTTTCGATGTTTTCAATGAAAATTCCCTGTACCTCTTTGATTTAGAAATTTGAAGACTTTAGCAATGTTAGCTATACATCTCGTCTTTCGAATGAAATGTTTTAAAAAAATCTAAGTTTTGAAGAAGAGGAAGGGGAAGTTTTTCCCCGTGAGCCCATAGTTGTACCCCTGCCACCTCACTTCAACCTAGAAAACACATTGAAAACTTGCTGTAACCTGTTGTTGTCTGAGACTACACGTTGTCCTCTGCTTGAAACTGTATAAATATTTTTTTTACTCCATCATTTACCTTTTTTTTTTTCATTTTTTAAAGTCTTAATCATCATTTTTTGTCTCGGGTGATTAATAAAGTTCATCATAGTAAACGTAGGTATCGTTCTTTAACATACATAACGTACATACGGATGTCACGCGAAAACTCGTTGTAATTAACTCGGAGATTGTCAAAATGGATATTTCGTTGGTCTATACGTTCTTAGGCACTTATCCACGTGTGATCGGGTTGAAAAAAAACTCAACATTCATTCAGGGGTGAGCAAAATGGAAATTAAGGCCGATTTTTCAGTGAAATTTTTTTCGCGAATACAATACTTCCTTTTTTGTAAGAGGAAGTAAAAAAGGTAATAAAGTTCTACAGGTGATGTGAACTGGCTATAAGATACTTTTTAGTGTGCAAAGAACGTTCTTCTCTGCAGAAAGTAAATGAAGTAGTACACCCTCTAGGGTCTATGAGCCTTGTTTTATCTTAAACAAGGTATAACTTTATTCCATTTCATTTTTGTTCCCCTAGTTATCTTCCAAGAAATTGAAAGTAAGTAAAAACAAATGGATTTTCTGAAAGTTAAATAAAATACTTAAAAAAATATGAGTAGTTAAATTAAAGAAATGAAAATGATATTCATCTGTGGGGACCAAAACTATGACATTTCTGTCCCTGTCATCTCTGTCCCCTATTTTAATGATAGTTCCAGGTGAAAGTAATTACCTATTGATTTTGAGAATCCTCTTAGTTCGCTTGATTTATTTGGTAATGTTATTATTTTAGTTCTTTTTCCAAATTTAATGAAATGTCAAATAGTGATAAAATAAGAACATTTTAAAGATTTTAATAAGATAAAAATTTTCCTGATAACGAAATTGTTTGTCGCATAAATATTCCACTTACAAAAATTCCTCCCGTTCCTACACCATTGACAATTTGGGTAAAATAAGCCATATACAAATGTGAAGGTGATACAGAACGGAGAATAGAAGATTAAAGAACATTAGAGAAAAACCCACATGTAAAATAAATAACGCTATGTCGATGATGCAGTTTTAAAATTGTCGCAGATTGTTGTAGTTACTGAAGTAAACTGTACAATTTCTTCATCTGTTTTGTAGGAAAGTTTTCTAAAATTATGCTTAGTATACTTTTAATTTTGTCCTTTTGCTTTTAGCATCTGATGCGTTCAATATTTAGAATTTCTCTGGTAGCTTCTATTTATGTGTTGTAGAAAGTTCTTATAGCAAACAGAAGCTCATAGGAACTTACATCATGAGTAATGAACACAAGGACTCAGCACATATTGTTTATTATTATTAATCAAAAATAGCATATCATTCTCAGTTCTATTCTCATCAATTAGCTATTTTACGCTTTAAAAATTTAATTTAAAAAATGATTTGATTTGAGGGATCACAAATGAGATTTTAAACAAGAAATTCTGTCTAGAACTAGACGAGCCTACTTTCCTGTATACCCATACTACTTTCTAGTACCTGATCAATATTCTCAAAAATAGCTAAAATCGCAAATTTTTTCAAACATATTTTTAAAATACTTTAAGCTGATTTCTAGGAATAAAATAAACAAAGCAGCTAATACACTTTTTTCCATTAAAAAATTCTTTCGCAGCTTTCAAAACGAAAAAATAATGATTAAAATTAATAAGCTCATTAAAATAAATACATCATATAAAAAAAATCGTTTCTTTGTCCCCTGTTGCCAAAAACAATTTTTTAAATGAATTAATGCACTTACCAGAATAAATAAAAACAATAAAATGTCAACTTAAAGAAATAATTTTCATTGTCAAAAAAAAAAAAATCGTCTGCGCATATCTTTATGTAGAAACATAAATGACTTCGAGTTTATTCGCCGAAAGTTGAATACCTAAATTAAAACTTTATCGTAAAAATAAAAACAAGTCAAATCAATAATAATTATTTCACAGTCAAAACTATAGCTGCGGAGTCGGAGTCGGAGTCAGTCTCATTTTGGGGTAAAGGAGTCGGAGTCTAATATCCAAGAATCTGAGTCAGTCATTTGTCCTGTGTGTATAAATTTTTGCCAAAGCTACGAAGTCAGAGTCGAAGTCGGGGAGTCAGAGTCCGATTAATTGTCGGGCACAGGAGTCGGAGTCAAGTGCCCCTAAATTCTCGGAAACGAAGTCTGGAGTTTGGCGTCAAGAGCTATTTCCAACAAAATTTGTTTGAAGTAAATCCGCCTTCAAGTACGGAATCTACATTGATTTTCAGTTTCCCCATAGGCGCTAATGTTAAGGGATTTGAACTGTTCAAAATTGAACGGAAAATTGTTCAAATCAAAAAGATATTTTATATACAAGTTTTTCATCAAACGATTTTTCCTACAAACTTTGTTTGAAGCAAATTCGCTTCACAGTTCGGAATTGCCTTGAATTTCCCCGTAGGCGCTAATGTTAAGTTTTTTTGAACTGTTCAAAATTGAACAAAAAATAGTTCAAATCAAAAAGTGAAATAAGGGAATGAGGTGTCCTTGCCAAGATCTCTCGAACAAAAAAAAGTTTGTTCGAATCGGACTATTCATTCAAAAGTTATTAGGGGGGGACAGACAGACAGACCGACAGACAGATCGACAGACATTTTTCCCCATCTCAATACCCTACTTTCCAATTTTTAATTTTTCGATATTTATTTAATTATTTTATTTATTCTTGACTTTTTTTTGTTTTTTGCGATATTTTTAAGATGCATTAAGCCTTCTTTCATGCTTTTTTCTTCTTTTTCTGACTTTTACTGGGAAAGTAGGCTAAAAAGGAAGATTAATGTACAGATACTGATTCACTATAAGCCATCTTCCAGTTTACTTTTAATTGTTAAATAACAGAGATAAAGTGTAAGAGTTAAGAATTATTTGAACTATATGAAGAACTTGTATCATTACTAATGTTACACTGAGTGATCACAAATGTGTGACTTTAAATAAAGAATAATGCACAGTTACTGATTTATTATAAATTAACTTCCAGTTTACTTATAACTGTTTGGACCAGAGAAAAAGTTTTTAGGAATTAAGAATTACATGAACTATATAAAGAAAGTGTAGCATTATTAATAATACACTGAGCTTTAAATGGTTGTTTCCTTGCGAGATTTCAGACAGTACGTCATCAATATTTTCAGTTGTTGTGTCTTCAGCTTCTTTTGCAAGTTCATCAAGATCGTCCGATTTCTCCATCTTTGTTAACTTTTTCTGCTCGTTCAGATTTTTTGTTTTTGATAGAAGCGGCTTTTCATGTCCTTGTCTGTCGTCTGTCATCTTCTGGCTACCTTCTGATGACACCACAGCACCTTGTTGTTTGCTCGTGCCAAGTTCATATTGATCTCGAATGCCATCAACTTGGTGAGATGATTGACCACCTCTACCAGGTGCAGACTTCACTGGATAACTCGAAATGCTTGTCCTTCCTGAGGAAGCAGAAAGATATTTCTGTTGCATTATCAGAAGATTGTATCAGTTATGGTACACTGTAAAAATGATTCAGAAACGTTCCTGGAAAATAATAGGCAGCTGATGTTCCCAATTTCTGCCAGTAACATATCTTGAAGAAACCAGGAACGTTTTCCGCTTAAATTCAGTAACCTTCCTGATGTTATCCTGGAAGCCTTCTGAAAAATTCAAATATCTTCCCGCTGAAAGCCAGTCGTGGCTCTGGAAAATTAGAATAAATTTTGGAAGGTATAATATAATTGCTTGGTATCTTCCTGATTTATCAAGGAAGTTCCGAGAACATTTTTGCAAGCATGGCCAAAGCGAAGCCAGAATTGCTGGTAAGTAACGAGAATTTTACTCGACTGCAATTCTTGCAAAGCAACTTAGTCCGTACTTATTCGCTCCCTTTCGGAGCTTAATTATCATGGACGGGCCGTAAGTGATCCGAAACTGATACACTTTATAAATACGGTCAGTTAATCTTTAAACTGGGAGCTAAAAATATTTTGCACAACAGTGAAAAGTCTGCAACTCGTAGCAATTCAGGAATTTTTTTGACGATGATACTTGAATTTTCCAGGAAGTGGATAAAAACCATGAAAATCCCGAAACGGAACAAGGAAATACTCAGTAACGTTTCGGAATTTTTTTACGGTGTAAAAAGAAACAGAATTTCTTCATAAAGTAGGGTCAGTTGGGGTAAAAAGAAACATAATTTCATTGTTTTAACTTCAGATCCTTCTGTTTCTTCTGGATCAACTCAGAGATACATCTTTGTGCATTGTGTCCAAGACGACAGTCTCTGAGAGTAAGGGTATGAAAAATATTATTTTATAAACTGTTTGTTAGCGAATGAAATCGTGGATCATTTTACCCTAACGTGTTCTCCTTTATTACAGATTCGATTGTGTAAATGGAAACATAACTTAAATCTTTTAGCTTTAGATCCTTCCCTTTCTTTTGGATGACTTGAGGCAAAAAAGTTGGTGTTTGTGAACCATCAGCTACAACAATAGTGATGAACATAGAGCTTTGCTGTGCGCATGCGCAGAAAAGCAACAACAGAAATTTGCTATCTATCCGAGATGAAAACAAAAAGTATGTTTAAAGTTCCAGACATTATCTTTAATAATTATTAACTCGCTTTTAAAATATGATATTAATAAAACCACTGAAAAAAAACCTAAGAAATAGTAAAATAATGGAAACATCATTCCTTGTCTCATTTAATGCGTTATTTGCTTTTTTACACTTGTTCATCAAAGCCATTAATCTCGACCATGATCACCAATCTTATCTTGTACCATATATTTTGTTGTTGTTGACATGTTTATGGATATCACTATACATGAAAAATTGAAGATTACGTTGCCTTAATAGATTGAACTTCTAACATAACAGTAATAACTAGTTAAAGCCATCCAGAGATGGTGCCACAAGATATAAATGCTTCCACAATTTAGGTATGAGGCAGCAGAGAGGGGAAATTTTCTCCAGTCTCCTGAACCCATGGCAACTGCTCAACAACAGACCGTAAATTTTGATGAACTAATTTATGAAAAATATACAAATTGTTTACGCTTTTACCTGATGTTTTCAATGACACAGGACGTATTCTAGTGCTTTTGCTTGTCCCTAAATTCTGGTAGAGATCATCTCCCCAATCCGACGGCGCGGACTGATGGTTAGAATCTAGGTCTTCTGTATATTCTCCAACTGCATAAAACAACAAATAAATGTTACTGATCACGTATGGTGATGTTCATGCCCTACATACAAACACAAGGGCCTACACACATACGCCTACAAACACATGCGTCCACAAAAAGAAAAAAAAAAAAGAATTTGAGTTTTGACATCTTGAATTCAAATTATGTTTTTCGCAATCACGAGTGTGTGCATGTAGCCGTATGTGTTTATGTGTGTGTGGGGGGTATGTGTGTTTTTGTGTAGGGGGGTACGTGTACGCGTGTAAGTTTGTGTCTGCGTGCAGGTGTGTGTATGAGTGTTTGTGTGGGGGGGGAATGTGTATGTGTGTGTAGGCATATATGTTTGTGTCTGTGTGCAGGCATGAATGTGTGGTTAGTTGTGTGTGTATGTGTAGGTGTCTGTATGTATGCGTGTGTATATGTGTTTGAGTGTGTGTTTGTGTATGTGTGTAGGTGTATGTATGTGTGTGTATGTGTTTGTGTGAGTAGGTGTATGTATGTGTGTGTATGTGTTTTTGTGTGTGTACGTGCGTGTATGTATGCGTGTAAGTGAAGGATATTGACGCAACCTGGAGACGGTTTTCGCTAGAGGAGCAGCATCGTGAGGTGCGACACCCGGTCGATGGTGGTGCTGCAGAGGGGTCTGGTGGGAAAATAAAATAATAGCACATCAAAACAGTCAAATGAAAGCAATAAGAAATCGTGATTGCTCAAAGAAAAAACACCCCCACCGCCTAAGTGGAGGAATATGCTCGTGGAGATTTGGCATCCAAGGATGCTGTTTTTGTCCAAGGAGGATCGTTTAAAGTCGGGACTATCGGGTACAAATAACGTCGATTCTGGGGGACGGGAATCATCTGTAGAAACTAGAAATCCAACGAGTAGTGTTCTATCGCAGCTCGCGATTGCGAAAAACATATTGGGGTTGTTCAAATTAAAAGGTACTAAAAAATGCTCTGTGTCTAAATGAAGAATTTATTCAAAGTGTGCACCATAAGCCTGAGCACCACGATCATACTGATTAACTGATCGGAGGATTTCTTATTCTCAGAATTTATGTGGCTGAGACGAGGCTCAATCTTTCACAGTGCAATTGAGTTCGTCGTCCAACTTGAAGCGGTTCCCTTTCAAATGTTTTTACAAAGGATCAAGCACATAGAAATCGCAGGGCGACGAGTCCGGGTTGTAGGGCGGATGGTCAAGCTGCTCCCATTTTAAATTCCTTGAAAACGGAAGAATCATTATTTCCGATGTGTACTGTGAGACACTTCAAAGCCTAAGCAGGTTCATCAAGAGCAAAAAAAAATCTAATTTGAATTCTGAAATTTTGAATTCAAATTATGTTTTTCGCAATCACGAACGGCGACAGGACCCTACTCATTGGAGTTATTGTTTCTAGAAACGGCTCATGTCCCCCCAAGCCTGCCCCTCTTCCTGGGCGGTTACATGTGCCTAGTTGTGTGTGTAAGTGTGTAGGCTTGTGCGTGTGTGCGTAGACCTGTGTGTATGCACGTAGGCATGTGTGAGTGTATGTGTATGAAGTCGTGTGTGTGAAGTCGTGAAGTCGTGCGTGTGTATGTGTGTGTGAGCATACGTGTGTGTAGGACATGGACGCCTCCTACCAGGAGAAGCGGATAGCTCAGGACCGGAGCAGCCGCGCCGCCTGCAGAGGACCCTTGTCCAAGCTAAAAAAGGAACCACAACATCAAGGACGGTCAAGTGAGGACAATAAGCAATCGTGATTGCTCAAAAAAACAGAGTTGCTCACGAAGAGTGGTTCTGCTCCGTGATGACGCGCCTCCTCACTTCTCCAGGGTCACCCAGGTGGCCCTAACCGCCTGGGTGGGGATTTTTCAGTAGTAGCGACCTAACCATCTGCCCTACAACCCAGAAAAATCGCCCTGCGGTTACCATGTATTTGATGCTCTGAAAAAAACATTTGAAAGGGAATCGCTTCAAATCGGACGACGAAGTCAATTATACACAGTGAAAGACTGAGCATCGTCACAGTCACAGAAATTCTGGAAACAAGGAACCCTTTGGTTAGTAAATCAGTGGGAACGTGGTGCACAGGCCTATGATGCATACTTTGAATGAAGTCGTCAATTAGACCCACAGTATCGTTTGGTACTTTTAACAACCCATATAATTTGAGTTCACAATGTCAAAATTCAAATAATATTTTCTCTTTTTTTTTTTGAGCAATCACGATTGCTTATTGTTCTTAATTGACTGTTTTGAATTCCTATCATTTTATTTTCCCACCACCTCCCTCTGCCAGCACCACCGTCGCGTCGACCGGCCTCACGATGCTGCTCCTCTTGCGAAAACAGTCTTTAGGTTGCGTCCATATCCTACGCCCACACTTCTACACACACTCATGAATGCGCACAGACACAAACACACACTTCTACACACACATACACAAACACACACTAATGTCTGCACACAGACACAAACACATATGCCTACGTACACACACAAGCACAAACGCCTACATACACACACATGCGCGCGTACATACACAGCACTGCATACACAACACGCACACACATACATACATACACACACACGCACCCACACACATGCTCCTACACAAACACACATGTGCATTCATACACACACACGCTCGTGATTGCGAAAAACAATTTGAGTTCAAGATGCCAAAAATTCAAATTAATATATATATATATATATATATATATATATATTACATCACTTCAGGATATTACTTTAAAAATGAAAG
Organism: Uloborus diversus; assembly: GCF_026930045.1. Classification (NCBI taxonomy): domain Eukaryota; kingdom Metazoa; phylum Arthropoda; class Arachnida; order Araneae; family Uloboridae; genus Uloborus; species Uloborus diversus. The sequence goes on from NW_026557765.1 coordinate 8,536,041, forward strand.
CGAGATTTTCGTTCTCTTACCTGACATTTTCACTGGCGCTGGATGTATTTCAACGAGATTTGCCGAGTCAAAAGGGTTGTCTTTCCACGTCGATGGTGGCGGTTGGTATACAGAACTTCGGCCATCCGCGTACCAGTAATCTCCCGCTGCATATACAGAGATAATTTCAAATTATTGTGTGACACCAACAACTAAGTTACGGACCACGTCATTGGTTGAAATTGAGTTAATTTACCCACCCTCTTACTAGTTGATATTTTTTATTTAAAGTTAAAAATTGGTTTCGTCCAAAAGACTCAAATTTGTCGATTGCAAAATTATGTTATATGGAGCAGATAAATTTAATATCCTCGCTCTAAATTTAATATCCAAAGTGGCGTGTTTTGCTGCTATCAAAATAAATGTGGAATATCTTCAAGGAGGCAAAATATTGTCCACTGATAAACTGAAAATGTAATGTAAGCATAAGGTCGATAACGATAGTTCCGTTCAGTGGAGAAAAGAAAAGTAGAAACGTTTCAGGCAAAAATATATATATATATATATTTAAAAAAAAAGCGCACATCAGATTTGATACATTTTTTGTCTTTTTATACCTCTACTTAAAGGTGTTTTCAGTGGTTACAAATTTTTACGAACCATGTCGGCATTTTAATTTAATTGTTTCTGTAGTTAGTAATTTAAATTCTCTTTTCATTTTATTTATTCATTTATTCATTATTTTTATTTATTTATTTATTTCTTTATTTTTATTTATTTATTTATTTATTTATTATTTGTTTTATTTATTTATTTATTTATTTTCAAGTCTTCCTTAATGTAACTGTGACAATGTTTATGAACTACCATTTTCCTCTGCTTTTCTGTCTCTCCTTTAAAATGTTGCTATTTGATTTTTTTTTAATTTTTTAAGTTGATCACTGCATGCAGAAAAGTAATCATATAAATTAGTATAATTATGCAAATGATTTTATATTACATTTGTTTGTATTTATAAAAGTATGTAAACAAATCATTATATTCATTACATAATTCGTGTTTCTTATACATTTGTTTATTTAATTATTTATCTTTATAAATGATGATAAAAAATTCAAAAGTTCCTGGATCCCCTCTAAAATGACTTGCTAACCCCTGATGTAAGAGGTCAACAAACCACCAAAACACTCAGCAGACTTGACTAAACTAACGAATGAATTAATTTTTATAAAGTAAATAGCACATACATGATAATATTACGATTAATATTCAAACTATTGATTGTGTTACATTCAGTCCCACTTACTGATAACTTCTTTCCCATAAAACTCCGGATCACATCTGCAGTAAATACTTTGATGGTCCAGCCGGCAAGTAGTCAGAAAGCAGTACATGAGCCAGCACCTCCCACTGTACTCCGCACACTGTTCGCCGACGTAAGAAGAGAAGCATTTACATCGCTGAAATATAATTTTTACATTGGTCTTTGATGTTTTCAATAATATTAGCATCAAATAATTTTCTCAAACAATTAGTTGTCCTTATTGATTGTATGGTAGACATGTTAAAATTAGAAAATCAGATGTAGACCCCATGTGACTTTCTTTTACGTCTATTAACTAATCGATGGTTTTTAATTATGTAAGTGATTTTTTTTCCATTAATCACTGTCCTCTATCCTTTCATAATTTTTATCCCTGCTACCTCTCTTCCTGGCGTTTCCGAATGTGTATTCTGCTGCAATTCCCATTCCACTGACAGATATCTACCTCCTCTAAAAGTTTGCTATTGTGTTTTTCAGACACCTTACATACATTTGAGGCCTGGAAATTTGATCGGAAGTTATAAAAACGTTTTATCCTACACTATATTACTCACCGAAATATTCGATATGTTTAAAAATTGTTCTTCAATTTTATTTGAAATCTATTGTTGCAAAATTCACCAATATTTTAGTTTATATGTCAAATTAATCGAAGCCAGGAGCACAGCTAGAAAGAAGATTTTGGAGAATCCCCCTCTCCTCTCACGCACTCACCTGAGCCCTTAGTTTCAAGTCCTACAAAAAGTTGTGTTCCCATAGTGTATACTCCATATACGCCGTACACTCTCAAACATTTTTTAGACATATAGCGTATGCCCTCAAGCTTCAAAAATTCTCATATTATGACATTATGCATATGATCGCATAAACATATTGTGCATAACTGATTACTGGGAGTATACCCTCAGAAAATTGATGGGAACATCACTGAAGCCCTATTACCAATGTACACCTAGTATGCTAGTATTCTCTACAACTATACGACCAAATGATCCCCACTAGGGGAAAATTCCTGCTTGGTACGACCAAAGTCGCGAATTTGGAGGGAAAATGACCGACTCCGACTCCAAGAATTTTTGAACCTTCGACCTTGACTCCGATTGCTTTACCTCAAAATCATTCCAGCTCCGACTCTTAATTATTAGTCCGGGCAGATTTGCGGACAAAATGACCGAGGAATGACCTCTTCGAATTAAGAGAAACTTCCACTTTCGACTTCAAATCATTTACCCCAAAATCAGTCCGATTCGGCTTTGATGCCCTGTGTGTGACAAACCTTTTGTCATGAGACAAATCTGGCTGCATTAGAGCACAAGACACATAATAAACCAATCAAGGCAAATCGTACTTCTACCAAAATCTCTTTGATTATGACACAGTTGCTCATTCCGGCATTTAAATCTTTATGATTCATTTACATGCATTTGCTGAGAGAGTTAGTGGTGATCAAGAACTCTTGATCGGAAATTTATCGCTATTAAGGGCATTGCGCCCCTAAATTTGAGTTGTAATTTCTCACAGGAGTATATGGTGAAATGAAGCCTTCAGAGCTGAAGTGGATCAAGTCTATTTCGACTTAATCCGCTTTACTCTGAACGCTTTATTTATGAACGTAGCATTTCATAGCCGAAATCTACGACTTTCAGAGCTACAGTGAATCCAGTCGAAATGAATTTTATCCACTTTAATTCTGAATGCCTCGAATGGAGAAACTCAAAAGAGAGCATCTCGTGTGCTTTTTTTTCCCTTGCCACATTTGGTTCGTAGCAATATTTTACAATGTTCGTTTATAAAAATTGTATGCTTTTAATAGAACGCACGTTAACGACAATTATTTATTGGAACTAGAGAACGTATTATCTTCAATGTATATTGTTAACTGGTTTATTTTTAACTCCCGGGGTGAAAAAGAAGGCGGTTATAAGTTTGATGTGTCTGTGGGTCTTTGGCATCGTAGCTCTTAAACGGATGAACCGATCTTGATCATTCAACTTTTGTTCAAATGTTAATTTGATAGGAAGTGTTCATGACTTGATCTCTACTCTGTAGGACTTCAATTACGTGATATACCTATTAGTTAAAAACCAAGTTAGCACTCTTTTGCAATTTCGGCAGTGAAAACTTACACACTTACGGCACAACACTTACGGCAGCACATTTAAAAGTATAGTACCAAACAAAAGAAAGAATTTTTCTGCGTATGGTAAAATTCTTTGGAAACATCCAGTTTGAATAGAACTGGAACTATAACCATTTATATTAAATTTTAAAAATAGTGAAATCCTGTATCAACAAACTTCATGCGACCGGAAATTTTATTCGTTGCAACGGTAATTTCGTTGTATTGATATTCGTTGTAATGGGATTTCACTGTATAATTCTAAGTCTTTATTCACTATAGGTAACAGTTTCTAGGTTGGTAGACAAGAAGCTCAATGCTTTAAAATTTTAATTGCTTGCCGTTCTCTATTTTTCATGAAAAAAGTACTAGTACTGTCTGACCACGGATTGTATGGAAAGACAAACATCCGTTTTACATCCGGAAATGGACGAATCTATTATTTTTTAGCGATGCCAGCTTTTGCAGAAGCAGAGTCTCATTCAGATGAGCGGAATACCGGCATCAAATTTTTACTTTCCCCCCTCATTCAGATAGATTCGTCTTATCTGGACGTTTGAAAATTCCATACAATCTGTGGTCGGACAGTAAGTGAGTAAAATAAATATCTTTATGCATAAAAAGTAAAAGACAAACTAGCGGCAAGACAAATCGGTAAACGATTTCTGACACCTAAAGGCAACTGCAAACATTATATTTCTTAATCCTGCTAATTGATGCATTAAAAGTAACGATTCTGGAAAAAGTAATTCTAATAACTGCAAACAACTGGAATAAATATTACTTACTCCTTGCACGCATTGCCCTATCGCACAAAACTGCCATGTTTGCGCGTCTTCGAGATCGAAAAGAGCTGTTGATGTTTGAAATCCACAAGGAGGAGCTTGAATATAAATGTAATAATAGTGTTGATAGCTATTTAGATAGATAGATCGATTGTTAAAACACAGGAAATAAAAAATGTATGAAAGATGCAAGAAAATTGTTATCGTGCTATACAATTCAGTACTAGTTGATTAATTGTCCTTATTTTTAAGTTTAATATAATATGTATAAAAACCTATATCGGTGGCGTTCATAGTCCGGGTGTCAACCGGGGACAAATTTGTGGCGTAAGCCCCCCCCCCCCCCCTTACTTCCCTCTCACCTCCAGATTTTCTTTTTTTTTTTTTTTTAATTCTTCACGTAAACATGAAATTTGTGCAACTTACCGAAACTACTCCCGTACCAACTCATGACATATAGTTTTGTCATGAAACGATAGCTCAAATTAAAAGTATAAATTACGAGTACGAATGTAATTTGAGTAAAATTTGCCTTAGACGCACATGGCTTCGCTCCCTGATCGTAGTGACTTGGCGACTTTGGCTACAAACAATAAAGTTGCGAGATCATTCGTTTACGTTTTAAAGCTACTGTTAATGTAATGTATTGTATTTTTTGTTTATTTGGCGGAATATTTCAATCTGCAAATAATTGCTTTTCGTTTTTAAAGAGTTTCTAGTCATTTTTGTTGAAGGATGTTTATTTTACATCGGGAGGGGGAGGGAGATGATTTTCGCTTATTCAGAGAACTGTTTTTACCTTTATCATTTTTTTAAACGATATCCTTTCGATTCTTTCGTTGTGTTGTTGATTCCTTTGATGTTGCAACGGGATTTCCCGTTTGTTCTAGATGGGTAGTTAGTTTTTTACTCTTAATATCTGAGGACGCTTTTTATCGTTTGAGTATGGCTGACGGAACAAGTCATCACGTACGGGAGGAAAAATAGTTAATAAAACAACTGTTCAGTGGGCATTAGATAAATCAAGTTGCAATAAATATATTCATTCTGACAAAAGCAGCTTAAATCATTTTGTTTTTACTAATATTTTTTCAACAAAACGGTTCAAACACTTGATAGTTTATTGAATTTTTTTAACTTTTCAATTTACAAAGCTTGAACAGAACAACGTCTGTCGGGTCCTCTAGTTTTATCTATAAAACATAATTTATGATGTGTTGGGGGGAAAACTTCAAGATTCAAGTGTTTATATTTTTTACAAATTATTAAATCTACTTCGGGTGTCACCTCCCAGATAGGAGCCACCCGGGTGGACGCTCCCCTCCTGTCGCTCCTCCACGTAGTAACGTCCACTATACATTTATATACATACATAATTATTAATATTACTACCCTACTTCAGTAAATGAAAAATCCGTAGAATGGAACTTATGAACTAAAATAACAATACTGCCCTCCTAACCAATGAAGTCGTCCCTAAAAATGTTACATTTATCTAAGCATTTTACAGCTATCTGTTGTCGCATCCTTGGTTCGCAACAAGGACAAGTGATTCTCAACCGGTGAAACATGTCCTTCGAGGGGGAGGGAGGGGAGCGCTTTCCGAAGAAGGAGCTCTTGCATTGTAGCGGTTTAAATTTTTGGAAACTTTAGGCGACGAAATTTTTTCGGTGACACTTGGCCACACTTTCCGTTGCCCGAAGACGTTGACGAACATGATGGAAATTATGTAAGAAGCAAGATAGTTGCATTAAGTCTCTACTAATTATTTTCCATACATACTTTGGGAGCCCCTAACAAGTTGGGAGACATGGGCCGGGCACGTACTCTAAATGCTCTCCCGCACATCATTCCTTGAATGTCACCAAAAATCATCCACACCAAAAGTCACATGTCAACTTAGCTACATTGAGCACAGTATGAAAGTCAGGAACCTTACTTTCTGCGTTCTTCTTTAGAAGAGCTGTCAACTGTGCAAATCGTCCCGGCGTCATTGCAAGAACTGGCTTCCTCATTAAGTCCCTGCTTTGACAAGACATGGCCTTATCTATGCTCTCCTGCATTTCTCTCTCTAAGTAGGCAGATCTTGTAGCAAAACTCCACTCTGCTAATATCATAAATATTATGACTACAAAAGATATATCCATGATGTTTCTAGTCAGATGAACACGATATGAGTTAGTGTTACTTTATATCAGGTATAAACTGGAAGGAAGAAAAATACGGTGAGTTATTACTTTCTTCATGGAAAAGTTAAATCAAAATTTATGCCCAATTCATTCCAAATTTTTTCCTTCCTCTGGTTCTACCGTCCCTCTGAGAAATAATCTGTTTTGTGTGGCGACTAAAAAATTTCCTGGCTCCCTAAGATTTTATCATTTTCGTTGGACTCGGAACATAATATCTTAGCAGTTTAAAGTGAAAAAAAGCAGTATTTAAATTTAAAAAAGAGCGAAAGTCTGATACATTTGCCATGTTTTGCAAAATGAAAGGGGAATTAAAATGAAAACAACGCCTGAACCTGCGTTTCCATCGTACAATGGAAAGTTCTCCACGTAGTTTGAGAAGAAATATTCGAGTCTGGTCAAGACCAACGTCTTTTGATCATCCCTTTTTAAACGCTGCACGAAAAATTAAACATTTGGTTACCAAATCTTAATTTATAAATTAATCCATTTTGTTATGTCCTGTAGTACTCGTCTGGGAGGGTGGTGGTGGTGTCGAGTAAATAGGAAGAACTATACACATCGATGTGTGTGCAAATCACAGTCGGCCAGCTCCTTTATGTTGCCGGAGTACAGACTGATGTCGATGAGAGAGAATGCCCCTAGACGAGCCAAAGATCTTAAAATAGCAGGGCACCCAAAAGTATGATTTGGAGTGAGTGAGACATCATCACAGTTACTGCACAGACGGAAGGTTCTATTGCCATCTCTCTGGATCCTCACACCTCTAAAATGATCAGCTCTATGGCGGGTGATCATTTTTGGGCGTAAATAATTTTATTATGTAAACCCGGCTGATTTATAGTAACCCTACGTGAATAGATGTTTCCGCACTCTTTGTTTAGATTTGCAAAGAAAAATGCCTTTCTCGCAGGCGCTGGAGCCAAAAATTGACGCCAATGAAGGAAGATCGCCAGATTCCCAATTATCGAAATATCCCCATAGTTTTAGTAAGATCTCAATTTGCATTTAATATCACAGATCAGGATGAAAATACCTTCCGCAGACTAACAGGCAGAAGTCCGACCTTCTCGTAGGCAATGGCAACAAATTGTCCATGGGAGATTATTTAAGTCTGGGAGAGTATTATCATGAAGCCATCACTTGGTTCGTTTCCAAAAATATTTCGGCCAAGCTAATCAAAAGAAAGTACTTTTCTTCTTGTCAAACGTTGCCAGAACTAATTTTTCCGAAATTTGAAATTTAACGTTCAATTTGAAGCAAAACAAAACATTAAACAAAACTAAAAGTTACATTATAATGAAAAACACTCCCCCAAATAATTAAACTAAGCCATCAAACTATAAAATTATCAGTCGGATAAAAAAAACTAACTAATAATTTTTACATAACCTGATAACGTCACATATCATACTCAGATTGTCTGCCAACTTAGCAGAGTACACGATGAGCCATAACTATGAAGAGACGGAGTTATTACAAACGAAACTCTATTCCAACTTAATAGACAATCGCCATTATGAAACCTTCTTTAAAAATGATTTAGTGTTGCCAAGCAATAATAAAGAAATATATATAAACAATATAGTGCAACTTTAACACCCGACCTTATGCTTAGTGTTTCTTCTTTTTGTAGCTCTGAATTCTAAATCAGTCCCATTTTGTTACTACATGGCTGCCGAGGTTCCAGGCGGACGCCTTATCATTTTGGTCAACGAGACACTCTCCACCCTTTAAAACTGCCACACTTAGATTGCAACGATTCCGAGCGGGCCCCCTTAAGAGACGGGCCTCTAGTTTCCGACTAGGATGACACGGCCACTCATCGGCCCTGTTAGTTACACAGATTTAGAAGCCTAAGGCCATAAACTGTCTCAGTAAAAAGATCAGCTAATGGTAGCTCAGTAGGAACTCGCTTTACAAAAATTTCTTCACTCGTTACCATCTATCCCACAAAGAAATGTCTAATCTGAATGTGTTTTGTTCTTTTATGGTATTGTCCTTGGTCCTGAGATAATCTAACTGCTACCTCGTTATCCACTTGAAGTTCAGACATAAGTTTCAGATTTGTTATTTCCTTGAACAGTCTTTTTATTCAAACTAATGCTCTGGCTAATATGCAGCTGCAGCTATTTCCGCTTCTGTAGTAGAAGTTGTACAGCATTTGCCACCATAGGCGTCGGAACCGGGGGAGCTGGGGGAGCTTGAGCTCACCCTGGAATATTTCAAACTCAGCTCCCCCGAAAAAATTCTCGCACTGCAGTTTTTTGTCGTACAGAAAGTCTGTCGGTTTACTTTCTGTCGGTTTTTGTTTACCTCAAACGCGATTTCAAAATGTGATCTTTCTTTTTCTAAGAATTTCCGCCCAATAAGCAACAAAAGCAGGGGACAGTCGAAGTGGTCAGCGCACTCGAGTCCACCTTTACCCTTTTTCTCAATGTTTACACACCTCTTGATTCCCGGAAGAAAAATAAAAGAATTTTAAACAAGGTATCTGGCTGCTGAAAAGTGGGTTTTGCCCCGCGGCCTGCAAAAATCAGTACCAGTACCGATGGGGGCTTGCTCCCCACTTTGAGCTCGTGTTTCGGGAGCGCATCGCAATTTAGTTCATATTCTTATTAGTTTTGTCTCGCATGCCGTTTGTTTTGTCGCGTGATCACAAAAAGGATGGAGAATCAGTTTGTCATATAAATATGAAAAATATGGAAGGTGCTACAGACATAACTATAAAACAGGTAACTAAGGTAAGCAACTTGTTCAAATCAAATAATTTCAACTTTCCAGAAACTTATCTCATTTTAAGATATCTGACTCCTTAGGCACAATGTAAAGAATTTCCAGCGGAGTCCTTTAAAACTGTTTGATTAAAATTAACTTGCAAAATTTAATGTAAAAGTTAAACTAAAAGACCAAGTGGTCGTGTTCTTTATTCATCGCAATTACCTACATTAAAAAAAAGAAAAAAAAATGAACGCGTGTAGGGGGGGAGCCCCATTTACAAACAAATTTATTTATTTATTTATTTTTTAATCCGTCGTTTATTTCTCTCTTTTATCATTTTTCGCTCCATCATAAAAAAATAAACCCTGAACAAAGAAAATTCTTTAGAGATTTCCCAAAAGTCTAATTATGTAGTTACAAAACAAGAAACAGTCCTAAACTAATTTTCGAGGAGTCATGAAAGTACATATATTTCGGATTTAAATTCTATGTTTCGATCAAAAGGTACCATCAGATCGCAAAAATGTCATTGTTCGATGATCTATCGAAACCGAAAGTAATCTGTTGCCAGATAGAGAACCCGTAGTGCCCGAAATAGATATTATTCAAACAAATTATTTATTTATTTTTTGAAGGGAAATATTACAAAAAGAAGGAACATAAATTAGTGGCGTACTCAGAAATTACTTTTGGGGGCGCAAATCATTGCTGTGATAAAAAGCGCAATTTTTAGAACTATCCAGCGGTAAAAAATTTAAAAAAAAAATAAAATGTGCCCATTACTTTGTTTTCTTTTAAACCGAAAGGGATAGATTTTTTAATGAAGGTATAAAACTGCAAACATAAATATCATTCAAAGAATACTAAAGGTATTTACACTACAGGAAAAAAAATCACATAAATCAAAATCGGTGAAATCTTCACTATTATGATATTCTTAAAATCTTTCAATGATTATAAAAACAGGTACTATGTAAAAATTAGCTTTAAAAAGTGCGAGTTTATTGCAATGAAAAATTTTGAACATAATACTTTACGAAGTTAGAGTTATTCATGTTTTTTTCTTTCCTAATGTTACGATTTTTTTGTCACTTACAGATATATTTTCATGCCAAAATTGTAACTTTTCATTTATTATTTTTCATTTATTAAAAAACACCTACAATATTTTATATAGTTTCTCCCAAAGACTTTTACTAAAATTTATCTGAACAATAAAATATATAACGAACACTTTATTTTAATAAATTTCCAACGTTCTGTTTCTCCACCCTCCTATTTCATCTTTTTCCCTTTTTCTAGTTCTCAGAAAATAAGAGAGTCTTCTAATGCCACGCTGCCGAAGTCCTCCCTTTCCTTCAAAATTATTACTGAGCGCCTCAAATTTTGTTTTCGGGGCTCGGTTCCCTGAAAATTTCCGAAAGAGAGTCCCTGAATACCTTGTTCTCCAACAACATGGGAATTTAAATAATATTCCCTTTTTGGGAATTCAATTTCAAAAAATTCTCGGTCCCTAACCAGGGCTTGATTACCTCACAGGCAATTAGGCCTGGGCCTGGAGCCCCATCTTCCTAAGGGGTCCCAAATTATTGAAAGAACTATGCATAGCAAATTCAACTATAGGAAAAAAAATCCATGTATTTTTAAAAGTCATAATAAAAAAATAATGACTTTTTATTTAGAAAATAACTTTCTTAAAGGAGAATTTTTATTAATTCTGCCAGTAGCGAATTTACCATGTCACAATTTCGAGTGCCCCGAAGGGGATTCGTGAATGCATATGATAAATAATTTATAGTTCTGGGGGCCCCCGAAAATGCATTCCGACAGGGATAATATAGTCTTCAGGGAGCCCTGAAATTATTGTAGGCCTAGCTCCTCAAGTTTTGTTAGTCGGGACCTGTCCCTAACGCTGACAAATATCATCCGCAGTAGCGTTTTTTAGAGATTACAATTTCGAAAAAAAAAGTAGAAGGAACCTTTTCTGATAACACCAATGAAGAACGCGCAGTCTAGGACAATTTTGAAAAATTATCAGAGTAGAGCTCTAGTACAGCCTTTTCCCCTGACATCATAGAAGATTGCCTACAATTACGATTTTGGAACTTCAAATTTGAAATATTGGGAGGGAGATGTAAATCGATTTGAAAATTCGATCGAGGACAATCCCTCAAGTCATATTAGTTTCACTAACGTCAAGAAATATGGTATATAATCCGTTTTAAGGACATTAATTTCGAAAATTTTTCAGGGAAGTTTATTCGAACCTTTTCTCCCCTTAACATTCCAAAAGTCGCTTAAAAACTCGTTTTTAGAACAAGAATTTTGAAATTTTCCCGGGGGAGGGTCCCCCGGAACCCCTCTTTTTCTACGTGCTCATCTTCGAGTACTGACCAACCCCCTTTCAAAACTAGAGTTTTATCACCTGATTCTCTCCATATTCAATGTATTTATTAAATATAATTGAAAATTTTGCTGGGAAAGAGAAAGAGAGAGAGAGAGAAGCTCTACGAGAAGGTAATTTCTTATGGGGAAAAATTGAAGTGCCCCCCCCCCCAAATTATTTTCTGGTTGCGGCATAATATATCCCAGCTCCCCCTACTTCCACCAAGTTCCTACGCCTCTGTTTGCCACCATGATATTGCTCCACCAGCATAAACGCAAACTATAATTTTGGTTGAACACCCTGTTGTGGTATCTCCTCCATTGTCAGCATCACTAGCTTCCAAGAATGCCGTTCTTCCAAACTGATTTGTATACTGATCCTTTATCTAATGTTCCTTAAAAGTATCAGAATTTCTTTGAACTATTTGCAAATATTTTTACCCATATACTTAGGAGGCTCCTTTTATAAGACCCATACCTTACTTGGTCCTTCTAAAAGCCACTTCTACCGCATCAGCTATGTCTGGTCAAGTCCCTGTCATGATATGCATTAGAGCTCCTACGGCTTGCCTATAGGGAGTTATTGTCTCAGTATTCACTACTCTACTTTCCTGGATTGAAGACTCTCTTTGATAATGGGTTCAGACACTTGATTGCAATGACTTATACAAAATCTTTCTAAAACTTTCTTCGTGCAGACTGTTTCAAATAACTTTATAAGACCATCTTCTTAACGATCTCAAACCCTAATAAGTATTCCGCAGGTTTGGTTGTTATTTTGAATTATTTCTTCCGATCTCCGAGAAAATTTTCAAAGTGTTTTTTACTTGTTGATGCAACCAAACCATCGTCAACATACAGAACTATTTGCTTCTTCTAATAAGCAAGCATGGATCTGCTTCATTTCATACAAAACCAATTTTAAGCAAATAATCTCTAAAATACTTGTTTCTGCACTATGCTCATTACCATGGTAACGCGGTAGTCACAAGCACCAAAGTCCTTATGGTGCTTGTTTTTGCACCTGGACTGAAGGTAGTGACGTGTTTTCCACCCAGAAAAACCAAGCAGAGCTTGGTTACCCCAAAAATAATTATACTTTTTCATTTGAATGTTCATAATTGACAGGAAGTATAATTAATACTTCCAAGTTTCATACTTCATACAAATTTTTTTCTTATATTGAATTTCACTGAAAATAAGTTTTAAAAAAATTATTAGTCACTCAAACGATGATTTCCTCGGAAAACATATCCCCAAGAAAAGGAAAGAGAAAACCACTCTGCGAGAAGTCGAACCCATGCGCGAGAAGATATGAAGGGGTGCTGCTATGACAACACACGGTCGTCGTGCTTTTGTCCAATGATAAGAGACCGCTGATAGCGCTTCTTCAGATTCGAAACCAAGCAAGCAGTTCCATGCATGGGGAGATTACAGGAAGTAAACAGAATTCCGAAATTGGCTTTTTTTTTTAAAGCCAAATTCGGGAAATTTGACTTTTTCTGAACTCGTCTGGTTTCTTGGCTTTTTTTTTTTTTTTTTTGGATTTCGTATAATTTTAAACAACATTTTGACAAAAGATGAAGTTTTTTAGACCAGGATTTGTTTTAAGTTCTTCATACCTTCTGAAAAGTTTTATTTGATCTTTTTTAACCGTACTTCAGCTTTGTGATGACGAATGTTTTTGTCTTCGCAATGGTAAGGCGATGGCTTTCGGTCGCTGGAGTATTTATTGCTCCAGATGACCGATAGATGTTCCTTATGGCAGAATGCTGATCCGTGTTCTTAAAATATGCAAATACTTTAGACAGGGTTTCTCACTCCATAAAAGTGGTGGCGCATCTTCCAAATGAAACCTGTTGCTAATATGCATTCTTGATGATTTTTTTGTAATTAATCACTAATATATATCGTAATATAATCGTGTTTACTGCATAAAACGAGTTCTATTCATCATGACAGTTACTAGAATTAATACTCTTTACTCAGAGGAAATAGATGTACTGCAGGAAAAAATGTTATCTCTACATGTTTTGTGGAAGAAAGTGGTCAATAGGGTAAATGGTCAGAAATCAATAAACAGTTATATATTTGAAATAAATGAAAGAATGAGGGTAATTTTTTTATTTTAGAATTTAGCATTTAGGAACATTATTCCGAATTCAAAATTTTCTAACTGGCAGTATTTTATGTAGTGAAAAAAATTCGTTTTATGTACGTATGAAACATTTTAAAATCTGAACACCTCTTTTAACTTCTATGCAAAAAAATTTCTGTTAATATTTTTAGTAGATTGGTTGTGCAGGCAGCATCCTGAATGTCTCTAGAACACGTCTTCATAAACAGCTAAGCTGGAATCATTTAAATATTTTAGAATAACTTAAGTAAGATGAGGTAAAGTGGTCATAGGTTAAGCTTAACATATATCCTTCATTTAAAATAATTTAATCTTCACTTATAAGGCAGATATCAGTTAAATTTTGAGTTTACTAACCATTTACTGTTTTTAAGGTAAACTGAACTAAATACAACTGAGTTGAAATTTTACATAGCATATCGATTGAGTTAAAGCAACATTGTAATTCCTACCGTATTTGAAGAGAAAAAAAAAACAGACTTTTTTTCTACTACCACAGGTTTCAATTTATTCTAGTAGAATAATTTATGCCACCCCTTTCCTTCTCAAAAAAAAAAAAAATGATGTTTTAAATATCAATAAAGATTAGAAATGTATAACTAGAAGTATTTCGCATACATTGAATAAATAAAACGTGATCTTCCCTATTGTTTCTTTATTAAATAATACATTTTCGGAACTCTATTTCAGTGTAATATTTTCTTATTATGTAATTTAGGTAGTTTAGACATTATTCAGACGCTATCTTTAATATATTCCTAAAGAAATAGACCATTGCAAATTATCACACCTTACCAGATGATATTGATGAAATCCAGAGTGAAATATGATTAACATTCTTGGTGAACCAACTTTTGATCATAACTGACCATCAAAAATTTATTTAAATAAAATCAACTTTTTCAACAGAACTAGGTGTGGTGAGCATTTAAAAAATTACGGTTATTTAAGATGGTTTTGGTGGATCATTTTTTTTTACCATGATCACTTAACCCCGCCCTAGGTCACTAACACATGAAAAAGGAACTGCCATTAAGCTATTTAAAACAATGTTTTTCTTCCGAAAATTCAGTGCAGCGTGTTCTTTATTAATGTATTGTAATGTAAAATAACGACAAAAAAATTTTGAAGTTTTAAAAGGGTCCGGGATCCAAAAATTAAAATTTGCAATTTTTTTTCATCATTTAAAAAACTTTTTCGCTTTTTTTCTGCTTAAAAGGACGTTTGAATCGTGTTTTTATCTTAATTAGAACGAGAGATACAATAATTTTTGTTGCATGCATTTAGCTAATATTATATTGAACTTTAAAACATTAAACGCGTTTTTCTCCATGATGAAATTTTTCCCGATTTTTTTTATTCAAACTCTTATAAGTCAAGAACTGATAAAGATAAAGTAATGAAATTTGGAGCATATCTTTTTCAAATAGTTTTCTTTAATCTTTATTCGGCAAATTTGAAAAAAAAAAGTTTACTGCAAAATACGTGATAAAAAAAATATTTTCGAATTCGTCTTCAAATATTTTCTATTTTAATTTAAGAAATATTTCATTTAATCGCCGAATAAAAATTAAAACCAAGAATATTTTGAGTTTTAGCTATTTAAAGCAAACAGATTAAAAAAATAAATAAAAATACAAATAAATTTAAATATTTTTTTTAAAAAACGTTTTTTTATTTGCTTATTAAAAAATGGTAAATCAGTGCAAAAAATTCAAAACCTTAAACTGTTTGATTTTTTTTTTTCAAAATGTGTTCTGTACCCTCTTAAAAGGAATGCATTTATTCATTATTTACCTAAATTGAAAAACCTGTATTTTATCACCACTTTATCCCACCAGATCCTATATTAAAAAAATAACGTCAAAGAAATTGTGAAAGGAAGTCCGTGGCGTGACCTACATCCAGCAGTCTCCATTGCACCTGCAGCCTTGAAATTTTGTACAAAATTACTTCCAATTCTATGGGTATTACCTTTTTTTTTTTAAATGTTAAACCTCGAATTAGTTTTTTTTAATTAATTTATTAAGCTAAAATTTCGCGTAAATTGCCAATTAAATGAATGAGACATTTCTCACACTCCTCAACATTTCATGTCTTTCGAAAAAGTTTCTTTTTCTGCATCAAATAAAGCTTCTTCTAACTTTCTCAATAAATTAGAAATGTTTCAATTTTAACACAAAATATTAGGGGCACCCCCTAAATATCCCAAAGACCCCCAAAAGAAGAGCCACCCCCTCAAAGAGAAAAATATCCCTACCCCCTTTAAAAATTTCAATCGCGCAGTCTGAGTCGTACTCCCCCTGGGTTGGCACCTCTGGAAATATACTTATGATACTTATGCTAATTCTCAACTCACCTAATAAATTCGCAACTCCAATAAACTATATTGGGCGCTGCAGCCACTGTCTAATGGCGGATGAAAGAGGTAAAACAAACAAATGCCGTAACTTTATAACTTGCTTTGACGATAAGTGAATGACAGTAAATGTTCATCGTTTTTGTGAGAAGCTTTCTTTTCTAATCTTTTAACATTACATTACATCACAAACTGTCTGAAGCCTGTAATTTACCTCCACGGAAAACACGTGAAATTGAATGTTTTACCTTTTTCTTTAGTATTGTTAATCACCGCAAGGTTGCGTATTCGAGTTCTGGAGTTGTGAATATTGAAGTACTAATTGAGGCAGTGTGAAGAGGGATGTAAGTGGACATTTACAAGTTTTAAGTAAAATGCGTTTAAAGATAACATTCTAGGTAGGCTTTCATTGAAGTTCATGCAGTATAGCAGCAACTACCAGCGCTATTAGTACCATCTCTTGCCTCGAGACAAAGGAGAGGTTCACCTCCAATATGTATACTGTTTATCTCCAAATTTTTAATTTGCCACTTATATCCCTTTGCTTCTCACTGCCTCAATTGTTCTTAAAGCTGATAAACATTTGTATAAATCGCTAGTTAAGAAAACCTTATTAATAACATGACGTTCCACTCTTTTTAAATAAACATTGGCGTTAATTGCTTTGATAGAGTCCCTTTCAGTCAAAATCAAGTTGGAGCCAGTGATCGTAGAAATGACGCTGAAGTTACGAGGCTTTCATCAGATGTCTCATTCGAACACGTCTATGTTGCGTAACCGTGGTTTTTCAGTTTTGTGAAAAATGTTGGCAATGTGCTGGAGTTGTGTTGTTATTGCCTCATTTTGCTTGAGAATTAGTAGCAATCCTGTGTGGTTGTCTCCCTGAAAAAGCAAGTAGTTCTTTCTAAAGTGGATATTTTTCACGACATTAAAAAAAAAGAAATAATATTTTCATTTATTTCAAATGTTTGTTGAATGCTTATCTGTCAAATTTACGTTATTGTTCTGATTAAACGTTGATGTCGGTATTGCGTATACACGTTTGGGTGCCTCTTGGACTATCACGGAACTATAAAACATTTATCTTGTGCATATTTGAATCCATCCAAAGTCCCTTGGTCCTGGGGCCTCTCTCAATTGCGGCATAGTAAATCCGCAACTGATTGTCTACCTAACAACAGTTCATCGTTGTAAAAATAGTGATTAGTTTTTGAGTCTCATTAGTTCCTGCAATAAATTTTTAATAGGTTTAGGTTTGGGTTTCAATCGTATCTTACGCGAAAGCTCAAAAATACAGAAACCTGCAGTTGGTGGAAGTTCTCTAATTCCCAGTTGGAATGTTAAATTGTGTACTGAGTGATTTTGCGCTTGTTACGGACAGGACATTAAAAAGCTTTGATTAACCGTAACTCGTCACAAAATTAAACAATACGAATTCTTAAAAAAATTAAGTCAGTACACAATGCAATTCATAATGCATTTATGCATTAAAATAGATTTTAATTTAATTTAAAAATAAAACAAGTACAGTGATCTCTCGCTTATATGCGACCTGTTATACGTGTTTTCACTTATGCGCATTTTTCTGAATGGTCCTGCCAGCGATGAAGGAAAACAATGTTAACTCGTGTTCATTTATACGTGAAACGTAAAATGCACCTTTCACTTATGCACGAAATTTTTTTTTTTCAAGTTTTAGTTTTATCTCGTATTCACGCTTTGCTTATCCGAAGATTTGTAACGATCTTGTTCTGTCTCTTGGAATGCATTCACACGCCTTTATTCCATTGCTCGGATTCTTTCAAGAACCTGTTCTTTTCTGCACAAGTGTGCGATTGGGGGTGGAATTAGTCTTGCAATTGACATCGGGATGGGAGAACGGGTTACATACAAAAAGGTAAACGTCACTAAAATTAGACCCCGTATAACTCCACTAGAGGGATCTTAACTAACAGTCGTGATGAAGCGGTAAGCATTGACGTAGCCTATTGAGGATTTTTTGCATCCTCGTAGATTATAGCTCTAATCGCACGACATTTTTTAGATTTTGGGGATTTACGTACTGTACAGTGTATATAAAATTACAAAACGTACAACTTCAAATTTTACATTTTTATTAAATTACAATGCATAAAAGGCATAAATATAATTATGTTTGTCACTAATATTAATTAATATTAGTAGTCAGGGGTCTGTCCAGGGTTTTTCACAGAGTCCGTTTTTTGTAAAAAATCAAATATTTTTGTGAAAAACAAAAAAGTTTTGTGTGAAAAATCAAAAAAATTTTGTGAAAGATCGTTTTTTTTTTTTTTTGTAAAATAAAATTATTTTGTAAAAACGAAAAATTTAAATTTATAAACATTAATAAATGCGTTTGGGGAAGGGGGAGGCTCATGGCGCAAACTGCGGCATTGAAATAATTTGTTGGGAGTTTTACAGTATTTTTTGTCTTTTCTCGGGCATTTTCGAAGGTTTTCATAGCAATAGGGAGATATCATTCTCCAGAGGATAGTCAACCTTGATGTATCAGTATCTATATACCGTTCCACATCTTGTTAAATTGTACTAGAAATTTTTTCTGAAGCTTTTGTATGAAGAGTAAAGTCATAAAATAATTGGAAAAAAAAAAATCAGGCAGTTGTTCAGTATTTAGCTTTTTGGCGCATGAAATTTTTCCAGAGCACGAAATTTCGTTTTAAATTTGTAATTTTAACAGAAATAAGTTTAAATTTTATTTGTTTACCTCTGAATAAAGCGTAGTAAGCATTAAAAAAATGCAAAAAATTCCATTCCCATAGTGGATGCAAAAAGATTGAAATTTTTGAAGTGAAGGCATCAAAAGTATAAGAACGGAATATAAAAGAATTTATATTAGTAAAATCTTTTCAAATTGCATAATAAAGGTTAATGATAAACATATTGATAATGTCTATCAACATAGTTGAAGCAAAAATAAAATTAAACCATCGAACCGTCTTGACACTTTTAAAAGAACACGGAATTCTGCTTAAACTAATGATTTCACTAAAAATAATGAGAATTTTTATTTATTTGCCTCGTAACAAAGCTTAGTTAGCATGAAAAATGAGTAAGATTTGATTGTCATACCGGATGCAAAGAGATCGCGTTTTTCAAAGGCATCAAGAGTGAAAAACAGCAAATAAAAGAGTTTATTTAAGTAAAACAATTTTAGAATTGTATTTTAAAAGGTTTACATGATGATTATTATTGACAACCACCGACATTTTCGCCGAAAATTCGTAGTTAGATAAGAAAAAAAAAGGTGGGGTAATGTAAAACAATGGACGATACCAGATTCCCGATATGGACATAGGAAAAAATACTGGAATTCTGGTTTATAATCGATACACGAGCACCCCTGTTAGCATAAAAAATGCAATACTAATATAATTTCTTCTCAAGATAACGTTAAAACATCACACCATAAAGGCAGAAAAATTGCCAAGCTGGAAAATGTTAGGAATATTTTCCAAGTTCCTGTGAAACGTTTACTAGACGTTTATTTATTTAGCGTCAATGTTAATTTTATTGTTGGTAACCATAACTGACGCGATCACATTTCTTCCCCAACCTATAGCTATTCTATTTGTTAGCAGTACCAAGTTCAATTCGCTGATATGTGTTATTATTGTTTAGATTGAGAGTAGAGAGAGAAAGGTGCTAAGGCAGCAATATAGGCCATAAGATTTTCAGAAAAATCTATAACAACAACATCGTTGCTGGCTATTTCGATTCTGCTGTGATAAAAGAAACAGTAAGCATCACAGAAATATGCCGACATTTCTTTTGAAAAATTAGCCATTATTTTGATTTTAAACTTGCCTTTACAGTAAATGATTTGTGAAAGATCCGTTTTTGTTGATTAGAATTTTGAATCAGGGTCCGTTTTGGTTGATCGGAATTTTGTGATGGGTCCGTTTTGAGTGATCGTATTTTTGTGAAGGGTCCGTTAACAGACTCAAATTCCCCCTGGCCAGACCCCTGGTAGTGTACTATTAGTATCACTATAACTGTTAATAACTTTTTGCATTTAAGCTTATTTTTGGGTTTTTCACTTATGCGCTAATTTCACTTGTGCTCAAAAATTTCGTTCATCCCCTTTGGTTGCATATAAGTGAGTAGTCACTGTAAGTTAAACACACTAGTAGTGGACACTTAAAGGTTTATGTTTGAAAAAAATAGGATTTCAGGTCTCCAAATTATTTAAAAGTTCATCAAACATGTGGTAGGTGTTAGGTCCTGCACGTTTGAATCCATTATCTTATTTTTTTTAAATATAAACCTTGAAGTGGCTACTATTGAAGCGCTACTAAACACTAACCACTACTGGTGTGTTCAACTTATAGTAAATTCTCTAAATTTTTCGAATAAGAATTTTTATTTTATGCTACATTTCATCGTTTATGTATTTAAAGGAAATGAAAAGCGTAGAATAGTGTTTCGGACATGACAAAGTTTATCTCTTCACTTCTGCTTTTGTTCTGTTTTCATAGTCATGTACAGTAATATATTGACCTCTTTTCATTTTAAATTGTAAGCATAGCTTTTGTAAAATGTAGATATTTAGATACTTTAAAAGCAACCCCAAATAACATATATAGGCTGTGTTGCAATTTGTTATGTAATTATTATAATTTATCTTTAAAGCAATTTTTGTATCATAGCAGAAGGTTCATGCAAAGGATTTTATTGATAAAGCAGACAGGGTTGGTTTATTTTGTCCACCCTGGAAAAAAACCGTCTCGAACAAAATGTCATTTTGCCCATTTCGTCCACTTTTTTGGTAAACTGAAAGTTAAAAAAAATTTGAAGGTTGAAAATAATAAATAATTATATAGATTCTTCCTATTCAAGTAATATTTTTATATAAAAATAGAGCATGCATGAATTTGAATATAAACAATTTGATTGAAAAATATTTAAAAGTGAAAATAAAAAAACTAAGATCAGTTGAAGTTTATGTAAGTGTGCATATAAATCAAATGAGTGTTAATCAAGTTATAATGCATGTAATAGCATTTATAAAAACAAACACATAAGCTGTACATTTTGAGATGTTTATCTGTGATGTGGAGGTTTATTGCCCATATTGCATTTGTAAAATTAAAAAGTAGAAATAAAAAGTTTTCAAAAGTTTGAGTGCGAAAACATTAAAAATTCTATTGAAAAAAAAAAGAAACTATATTAATAAAGGAAATATTGAAGTGGAATCTGTTTTTGTAATACCAATACAAATGTGATGATCAGCAACAGGCTCTGTACCGAGCTAGGCTGTAACTATGAGGATTGATGGCCATTTTAAAACTATCTACCCCCTTGCTCATTATAGTCTTTTCCGATACACTGTTCTGAATACCCACAACCCTACTAAAGTAGTAGTTTGTATGAGATTAACATATATATAAAAACATGCAGAGTACATTAATATCTTGCTATGGGGTGACATCAATAAAAACTCAAAAAATATAGCATTAAAATGTTTTTAGTCTATAAATCTTATTTTTGTATGTATGTCTCCAAGCATTTCATTTGACTTTTCTATTGCGTTTAATTTCTACTATTGTAAAATATAATAGTGTAATTGAGCCCAATACCTTATTCACATTGTTAAATTTTATTACTTTTCAAGTAAATTATGATCTAAAATTAACTGCACCAATGTGTAATTAAAAGTTTTAATGGATTTATTGAATTCAAAATTTAACAATCGTTCTGTTATAATTAAATGATTAATTCATAATAGATATTGTATTAGAATTATACAAATTTTATTACACCATAGGCCTACCTAACAATAAATTTATATATGGATATAATCAGTTGATTTTTCATTTCATCCAGTTTTGTCCAATTTCTTCCGGCGTCGCAGACTTTTTACAAAAGAAGTGGACAAAATAGCAACCCTGAAAGCAGATAAAAGTACCTTTTCTTTAAAGGAGTGTATGTTACGTGGCACATTTTGTATCTTTTGGGATTTATTTTATTTATTGCTATTGGATACTAAAGATTTGTAGTCTTTGCCACAACAAATTTCTATGTTCTAGGGAAAGTCAAATTTTTTATTGTCCCCAAGATAGGAAGTAAACAAGTCGCCGAACGAAGTGAACGGCAACGTATCTTTACCAGAAAAGTATCCCCGATAAATTTGTGTTAACTGAAAGTGTTCCTGGATCTATAAATTTTGGGTCCCGTACTAAAGATCTGTCAAAGTGTTTAACTGATCACTGGATTACTGACTCTTAATTAAAAAAAAAAAACATATTTCAAAAACAATGTTTACTGACTTTTTTTAAATATATTGAAAATGTTATCTTTTTAGGTCATAGCATGGCTGATGACTATGAACCAGATGAGTAAGTTTTTCTGATTTTAGTTCTAGTCACTCAGTCAGTTTGAGTGCCTATGTTTTATAACACTAAACCTTACAGCTTTTCTCATTGCACAATAATTTATATTTTTTTGTAATTGTCAAAAAAAATACATGCCTCTTTAAACTTACATTTTAATTTCTTCACCTTCTTCCCAATTTAAGTGTTACTTAACTATTCTATGAATTACCATTATTTTTTTATCTTTTCACATGTGCTTTTGGTTTTTTGGTTGAAAGAAATTGTATTTTTAAGACAAGTTTTGCTTTTGTGGGGAGCAATCTTTGAAATTTGTACTGTTGTGTGTGATAATATTCCTTGAATGTAGAGCTCGACCAATGCCCTCGGCGGCAATTGTTCTAAAAGTTAGCCATTGGTGTTAGTGACTAAGTATGAAATTGAAGGAAATTTCCAGAGAAATTACAGACGTGTTTCTTAGCAAGAGAAGAAAAAACAAACAGATCGTTGCTTTTTTATCTTCATAATTAAAAATAAGATAGGATCCCAAATCCAACATATTTCTGGATTTCGGAATTTAGAATTGCTGTTTAAAATTTTAATGTGAGGAAATCAACACTTTTCAAACGATTAATGGCTTGATGTACATATTTCATCTGTTTTCTTGTTCTCTTAAATTATGGTTATTAAGTAAATAATTGTTACTGTGAGCTTTTTTTTTTTTTGTAGGTTTAGTGCAATTCGCTAAAGTTAGGGGTGTTCTGATGAGAGGTCACTGTGACCCCCCCCCCTTAAAAAAAAAAGAATTTTCTTTTGGTGAAGTTTGGAGTTTCATTCGGGAAAATTATCATCATTCAGCACATTAAGAATTATTTCCGACTTCTCAAAATTTAATTTTGGGACGCCCCTGAGTAGCATTTACAAATCATTGTGCAGCATTTGTTTATGCAACTGTGAACTTTGAATAGGCTCTGCAGAAAAAAATATTTTGTGAAAAAAAATTATAGCAGTGTATCAGCTATAAAAGCTGCTAAGCCATTTGAAATTACAAGAAGAAAGGTTCAGAAGCAAAACGCAGCATTGAATTTTTTACTACGTAAGTCGGGAATTTTAGAAGGATTTTTTAAATCTCATTTTAGATGGGGGGAGGGGGGCACCATTCTCTTTGGAGGGTAAGAGCATTCTTTGTTACACATTTGCTGCACCAATAATCCTATTTCTTATTCAAAATAGTAATACTTAATTTTTTTTTTTTTTCATAACATTTCAATAATATATTTTTTTAACAGTTTTTAAGTTAAAAAATAAATGTGCAAGCATGACTTGAAGCAATTTGTTATCAAGAGTTTAGTAGCATAAAATTATATCTTGTGTTTGGCTGTATATTGCTTGTTTATTTTTATATGTAGCAATTTTAAATGCGTATATATTAGCTCTTTATGTGCATCCTTATTTATGGGAGTAAAATATTGGTTTTCATTCATATCTCTTGTCTTGCAGTCCTGTTGGTGAAGATTATGATGAAGGTGAGCCGGAAGATGAAGCATTAGATGAAATAGAACAAAATGAAGTAATTTTGATTATTAAAAATAGATTAACCTGATGAAGTAAATGTTTACTGTTTTAACTTCCTTTATATTATATTTTGGGAGCTTTACATGCTCATCTTTTTGTCATGCCCATCAAAAATTTCTCGCTTGTTGCATTTTAGTTCAAACCAACATTACTTGCTACATTCAGCCTTCAGTCAAAACAGGCTTACTAAAAGTCTAGTTTATGAAGAGTTGGAGAAAATTTGTTTGTTTGAGAAGTGTCAAAGTCTTTTAATTAAATATCTAGTTACATTAAGATAGATCTAGTAAAAGAGTTAAGGAATTCCATTGTGCTTTGGCGAAAATTAGGCAAAATGCTAGAAAAAATGGTGAGTTACTCAAATGCAGGGATTATTTTCAGCTCTTTTTAACACTTTCTTTACTGATCTCGCTCCAGAGCGATACGCTGAACAGATTCTCCCCTTCAATCAGTATGGTATATAAGTTGTCTCCGAGAGCTTTGGCAAAGGGGCAGTCTTTGGGCTGCAAACTTGTTAAGGAAGGTTTTTGAAAATCAAGTATAGATGTGTTTTATAATCTTCATAAGGCTGATGTACGTGTTCATTATTGAAACATTATATAAGTATTTTACACATTGAATTTTCAAGACCTTGCAAGATAGCAATTATGCACTATGTTGTTAAAAAACCTTCTGGGTTTAGTTAAAATGTTCGTTTGTTAGTTAAAGTGTAATGTTATTAAATTCCCTTCATTAATTCCAAAACAGTTAGGTCATGCAAATAACAAATTATAAAACAATTATTTATAGACATGTAAAGACTTTTGATCAAAAATCCTCCTCCAGAAGCTAATTACAGCCGTGCTAGTGTGATATGTGCATTAAACATCTGTTTCAAATTCTAACTCAAAATATTATTGATACAGTGAAGCACCGTTTAACGTTTTTGAAGGGACTGTATGAAAAAAGCGTACAAACGAAAGAACGTAGAATAGGTATAGGTTAATGTGTATTAGACTTTGCAGGGATTATTTTTAAAAACTTATAATTGATAAAAATGTAAAAGAGAAACATATAAATCGTGCTTCACTGTGTTCACTGACTTATACTTGTTAACAGTAATTTATAACCATATTGTAATTGCAAGCAAGTTTCTTGAAAATATTTTTCTCTATTGTAGTTTTAAGGACTTTACAAATGATCATAATCTCAAAATATGCAATTTGTAAACTGATTGATTTGCACTAACAGAAGGTATTTACTGTATGAAACTAACGTAATCTTTCTTTCACGTACATTGCTACAGAGCAGAGAAAAGTCCTCTTGCAGAATCATTCTTTGGCTATAAAGTAATTGCTCTTAAGAGTCAACATTGAACTTATTTCGTATTTCAAAGGTTTTGAAACTTAAGTTTTTGTGGGACACAAAATATTCTTGGTATGGTTAATGTAACCCTGTTCTTTTGCTGGTAAAGGAAAATCCCTTTGATAAATGAAAATAACTCTTACTCAAATGAAAGCAATTGCTCTTAAGAGTCCACATTGAACTTGTTTTGTTTTCTGAGGTTTTGAAACATAAATGTGTGTGCCACAAGAAATATTCTCAGTATTGTTAGTAAAACCATGACAGTTTGCTGACTGATGGTAAAACTTTTGTGAAGAAAATATTGTGTGCATGTTATTTGTTAACTTCATTTTTAATTGTTTTTATTTTGCATAGGAGGATAATATTGATATTCTACCTGCAACTGACCAGCAACCACAACTGAATCAGAAACGCATCACGACTCCATATATGACCAAATATGAAAGAGCGAGAGTTCTTGGCACTAGAGCTCTGCAAATAGCGTAAGTTACTGATAGTGATTAATTTTGAATCTTTTTATTGAGAATCACACACAAATAATACCGTCAGGTTGTATTGAAGGTTTTCTTGGTTTAGACGCAGTTGGAGTAAAATGGAACAGAATTTCAATATTGGGTCATTCCATGTCAAGTGACCTAGTGTTCCCGCTCAACCATCCCCGATTCGGATGATTTTTATAGAGGTGTAGAAATGTCTTTGAAACTAACCTGTACAAATTTTCAGCTTCCAAGATCCAAAAACTGAGGATCTAGGATCTCTCAAAAAAGTGCTCCAAAATGGCAAATCAGCTTTTTCTGACAAATTGCCATGTTTGGGCTTGAGGTTTCCGAAAATTTTTATCACGTCACCAAGGGTGTCCATATGCAAAATTTTAGGGGGGGGGGGCAAAAATTTTCCCTGTGGTTTAGCAGAATGTTTTCCCCATGGAAACCGATTTCAGTACGACATTTTATAAATTGGTCCCTACAGAGTCGAATGCGCATCAACATATACCTGTTATAGGTTTTTTTTTTCAATTTTATGCTTTTTTCATACTGTCCCTTCAAAAACGTATAAACTGCTTCGCTGCATTAAAATTTCACATTTTTAATAACTTATTCATTAATGTCTGGAAAAGGAATTTTTATGCATTTTTGCAAAGAAAAAAGCACTAAAAGCAAGGTAGCCCCACTTGCCCCCTATATGAGTGCCTTTGCTGGAAGCCTGAAATTTTAGGGATGTAAAGTAGGTTTGGTTGGTAATGCATTCAAGTAGTACCAACCTACTAAAAAAACAACAGGTTTTGAATTATTTTTGTCCAAATTTTATGACACCTTTAAATCCACGTAAAAATTTCTCCAACGTGCTTTTCCATGAATTTACATTCATGCTACACGAAGTTTAATTAGCTCAAACTTGCAAAAATACCTGAATATTAACAGCCTATGTTCTTTAAACTCCTAAACTTTCAGTCTAGTGTGAGTTTTCTGCTATCTTAACCTAACATGGCAATTTGTCATGAAATGCTGATCTGCCATTTTGGATCCCTTTTTTGGGACATCCTAGATCCTTAGGATTTGGATCTTAGAAATTGAAAATTTGTTCAGGTTTGCATAGAGAAATCTCTACATCTTTATAAAATTTCATCCAATTCAGGGATGGTCGAGCAGGGATGATTTGGAAAAATTAGTTCAATTGACAGGGAATTACTTATATTTCAACTTTAGATCCCTCGATTTCTTTAGAATTAATTAAGGCAAGGGTCCCCAACCCTATGCCCATGGGCACAATGGTGGCCTCTGAATGTTTTTCATGTGCCCACAGCCAGCGATTAGTATTTTTGAAAAAAAGTTTAATTTTATGCATAAGTTTTTTTGTCTATATAGATTAAACAGCCAAACAGAAATTGGGAACAATACAAATAAAGGCACACATTGCTATAAGCATTGAAGAACGGGAGGTACAGAAATTTTGTATATTGGACATGTTTTGTATATTAACTGAGAATTTCTGAAAAATTATCGAGTGAAACAAATTTAGAATTAAAATTGTTTTCCGATTTCGTAAATACTTGTGTTAATCAGAATTTTTGACAGTGTATAGTGTATAAAATCAAATTACATTTCACGACGTACAGAAATGCAGCTTGATTGCTTAAAACCTGTAAAATCATCCTACTCTTCTGATTATAAAAAAATGATTAATGAAAATTAATTCTAAAAATCATATTGGCTTTGAAATTCGAAGTGTTCATATTTTAGACTTCTTTGATTTTGTATTTATCATTTTGTAGTTATTTATTTTGTATAAGAATATTAACAATTTATAAGTGCTGAATTTATATTTTTAAAACTGCATTTTTTTATACATTGCGTGTATGTATTATTAGCTTTATCGAACTCTAAATAACATTTTGAAAATAATGATGCCCACCGTTCGAGTGACATTCTACGATGTGCTCTTTGGTACAGAAAGGTTAGGGACTCCTGAGTCAAGGCTTAACATTTCGTGCATCGTGTCCAAGGCTACACTTTCTGAGAGTAATTGAGAATGAAAAATTTGACTTTTTATGACTTTGTTAGCGAATTAAATCTTGCTTACATTTATTCTAACGACTATGAGGTAAATGGAAACACCCTTTTTATTTCCCCATGAGACTGTAGATATTTGAACTGTACATAATCCTTTTAGAAGCTTAAGAAATTCTACATCAGCAATACTCAATCTGTGGCCCATAGGTTGCATGCAACCAGCTGGGTCTTCCAAATGAGTTTTGAAATCATTTAAAAAGAAAAATCATACAAAGAAAAATAATTTATGCAAAATAATCACTAAGTGTTTACATCAAAATTTAATCTTCCAAAGAATGAAAATTTTGTTGTTTCCATTTGCCTCAGACTAGAGTATATATCAGATAAACGTAAAAACCTCAATTGCTCTTAAAAAGAGCTGTGAAGGTGAAATTTATAAATAAATATTTAAGAAACCGTTCTCATAGCAAGTAAACTAGTTGTAACCTAAGGTGCATCGCTCAGAGGTGGAGCAATGTGGGAAAAAGTAAAACTAGTTCAAACCAGTTACTTCACACTTGTAAACCTGCTGGAGAGGAAAATATGTCACTTAACTTCGAAAACCACTTATTTCATTCTAATCTTCAAACGGAACTCTGAGAACCACTTCTGTAAGTTGCCTCGTCTTTGCTCACTAACAGTTTAGTTTCAAAAATTACTACATGCGTAAGGGATAGTTTGCTTCTATTTACTCTTATTTTCATTTATCCGGACCGACTCCATAACTTCCATATTTTCCAGAACCCAAGTGTGCAATTAACTGTAGTAAGATACTGTAATTGCTTTAATTCTTTGGTCACATGGTTAGATAAGTGTTGTTTGATTAAAAAAGCGTTTTTATCACATACAGTCGATTCCAGTTAATAGGACCACATTGGGAAAAGGCCATTTTAGTCCTAATAATTAGCTGGTCCCATTAAGTGAACAGGACCTGTGTAGCTTAATCGAACACAAAACATTTAAATGCTCTTATGACTATTGTGAGCCCCATATGAATGGTGAGCATACAAAGAAGAAAAATTGCTGCCTGCAAATTTTTTCCATTAAAAAATAAATTAAAATAATGCGAATAATCTCTTTCAGAAACGCGTTCATTCAGATCGATATGGTTTCAGTTATTCCTTTCAGTCAGTATCATTCAAGTCAACAACCAGAACTAAAAATGTGAGAGTAAAAACATAAGTGATAAAAAGTACTAATTGTTCATTAAAAATGAAATGTAATTTACATATTTTACTCTTTAACATTTTCTTTTTCAAAAAAATTACATATTTTTGAATGCGCTAACTAAACTGAAAAAATTTAAAATTTTACTGAAATTTTTACTCCAAAATTTTTGTGGCACTGATTTTTGCTGGAACTGTCGCCATGCAATGGCAGTTTCGGTAACCATTTTTTTTCCTGAAAATATTGCTGAATTTAATTGAAAGTTATGAAAAATCATTATTAATTTCTATTGCACTATTATGTTCATTGACACACTTAAACTTGTTTCAAACATGCAAATTTTATCTTTTTTCCAATGTGTTTTCATGTTCCTTGCCTCGATTAAACAGTTTTTTGGTCCCAATAAGCCAATAATACTAGGCTAGTGTAATGGAATTTGTTTTGGTTCTTTAAGGTTTGGTCTGAATATGCAGCTGGTCTGCGTAAATAGATTCCACTGTATTTAATATGATTTACACTTCTGCAATTCTCACCCGCTGGTCCAATTGTGGAAAGATTTAGAAAGTTCTGAGATTTTTACCCGTCAAAGTAGAAAAAAAAAAGTTTTGAAGAAATATTAATAATTTTCCACTATATTTTACTTTAACCTTACAATTACTTTTCATAATATTCTGTGATGTCCTCAGAGGCTTATTCAATTTAATATGCTAATTATAATAATTACTTATCCTCACATTTAAGCTTTATTTGCTTGTGAATCACAGTTAAATTCTTAAGTAACAGTTCTTGAATGCCTAGTAAGTTTTTTTTTTTTGTACAAGAGAGAAAATTTCAAAAATCTTAATTGATCCCTGGGTCAAAAAAGGTTGAAAAATACTCATTTACCATAAGAGGTGCTGTTATCAATGAGTATTATTGTTTGTACTACTTCCTGGTCCTTCTTTAAGACATCTTCTGAATAAAGCTCTTAGCTGTCAGCGTTAAATCTCCTATGAATGATTAAACTCCTGTAATGAACTACAGCTTATTTCGTTTTCATAATCAAATGTTCAGGATTTTTTTATTCTGAATTATCACCTCTGCTTTGTAAATGCCTGATTAATTAAAAATGTTGTGCAACACATGCCTGGTCAGTTCCCCATCCCTTTGGGTTTTAGAAACCTTGTGCAGTTATGCATTTCATTGTTTCCCCCCCCCCCCCTATAACATGTATTATGTACTGTTTGCTTCCCTTCCTCTCGTAGAAAATTTCAAAATGACAAGCCTGGTAAAAGCACAGTGTAATTACGTATCCAAAACCAATCTCAATCTCAGTGAAGTCGAAAAACTGCAGTCTGCAAATCTCTGAAAGCTGCGACAAACTACTTTCACCGATTTTGCTGTTACACCAATTGCTCCCCATTTCAAGCTATTACTGTAAAGTACTTGAATCTTTTCTTTTTAAAAACAGATCCCTTTTATTTATAAATAGTGGTCAATTTCTTTTGCAGCCTATGACATTGTTTCATTAAATGAAATTGCTTTGTCTAAACAAAATTGTTATTGATGACAATTTCGGTCAGAAAAAGTATTTTTACATTATGGTTAAATAAGTTCATAGTCCCTTATTTTGTAATATTCTGTTCTATGCTTCTAATTTGCCCTTCAATTTTATTTTTCTATGTATAACATTTCACAATTGGTAAATAAGACATACCTTGTGCTATTGTTTCGAATCACTGCATTTTTAAAATGCACTGAAAAAAAAGTATAGATGTATACCGTCATGCTAAAGCACAAAAGTCATATCTGCACTTTTCATCAAAATTGAGTTACGGTCACCAGGTGGTTTTTTGTCACACATTTCCCTTAAACACTGTTTTACGGTATTTGTCAATGGGAAGTATTTTTTTTAAAAATTCCAAAACAGTAGAGGTGCAACACTTTAAACAGCAATTTCTCATTTTGAACTTGGCTGCAGATACGAATTTTGTGCTTAGCACGGCAGTATAGTTCAGACTTTGAATGCTTTTGTACCTCTTCTCACATTAGACTCTCCATTGAACATTGCATTTGACTTATCGTGTCTTTAAATCTGTATGCTATAGTTGTGTGATTATTTTGTATTTTTTAAGTTATAGTTTTGTGTTAAACTGAAAATTTTATCTTATTCAGTACATTAACTACTGTTTTCAAGTTTAAACAATGCACTAAGTATCTTTCAAAAAGAACATTCGTGCAAGTCATGCTTTGTGGAAAATTGTAAGCTAAGTTTGAGATTTCAATCCTTTTGCATCTTTTTAAATATTTGAACTATTTTAAAAGTTGGGAGCTATTTTAACATATGCTACGAGCTAACTTAAATCTGCTTATTTTATTTTTTAGTTTAACATTTCATTCTTAGTTTTAGCTTGTAAACTATTGAATGTATGTTTTTGGTGGGAGTACGCTAAATTTTAAATGAACGAGCTCAAAGTTGTTAAATTATTTTTTGGAACATTTTGAATTTGCCATTTAACACCTAAATCAGTTTATATTTTTAAAAATATTTTTTGTATGTGCCTCCAGTTAAATTAAATTATTATTATTTATTTATTTATTTTTTGATTAAACAGGAAAATTTTACAAAGTAAGGAAAATTAAAATATGGTATCAGAACTGTATTTAATTAGTTCTAAATCTTCCTGTTCATGATTTAGTACTCATTTAGCACTTTTATTTTTTTCTTATTTGTTTTATCTGGAGGTTGGCAGCTATGAATTTATGAATTTAGTAAAATTGAATGTAAAGAAATTAATTTGGCAAAATGACTGCAATGTTATTTGAACAGGTCTAAAGAACAATATGCATTCTGTATGGCATCTTAAATTTTATTAGTACTCAAGCAAAAGGGAGGCACATGTAAATCAAAAAATTTTAATTACTTTTTCTTCACATTTTCCACTGTGCTAAATTTTTAACATCTTTTATCAGGTTTCACTCAAAACTTGAAAATATCCACTTAGATCCCTTTGCTTCTCACTGCCTTATTTGTAGGAGCGTTAAACACCCCAAAGCAGAATACTTGACGATGCTCCGCTATGTAAAATCATTTGACCAAAATTGTTCTGCAAGTACTTGGAATATTGTATACACAAAGCAATCAACGTGAACTTTTCCACAAATCGTAACCCCTAAATCAATAGTTTCATACAGGAGGTCCCCCCCCCCCCGTTTTTAAAACTTTTCCTGTTGCCATGCATTTTTGTGGAACCTAAACTGATTGAGATTCACCAAAAATATTTTATATGCTTTCTAAAATGCATAGAAAGAGCAAAATTACAAAATTTTATAAAAATCCGAACCTAGGCGTCAAACTACGTTTTTTTTGGGTTAATTTTACAGGGCATGAAGGAGAAATTAAAGCAATAAATAAATTACTAAAATAATAAATAAAATGAGTCGAGTTAGGGTAGCAAATAATAAAACACTTTAAAACTTTCTAAACAAGAAATTGAAATATTTTCAGGATGCAAAAAGATTGAAATCTCAAACAAGGCACGCAATTTTCCACAATGGATGTGTTTCAATGTTGGCACATTTCCAAAATATATGTTTATGGATGAAATTGAAATGAATGAAGTTCGATTGGGAAAAATAAGCAAAAGGGGAACCAGAAATGCTAAAAAATTGGAATCTTTTCAGATTTAGAATATGAAATTTCTGCAGCAACTGCCGATTTTCTACAATACTCTTCCAACTCAAGATATAATTTTGCACAAATTCTGCAGATTTCTCTAAGTTCAAAGTAAATCTAAAGTTCCTGCAGATGACTTTTCGAATTCAACATTTTTTGCGAGCTTTCCGACGAATTATTATAATTTCCGAGAATTTTAGCTTTTCTTCTAATTCAAGGAAATCTGCAGATTTCGTGCAAAATTTTATCTTAAGTGGGAAGATATTTGTAGAAAATCTGCAAGAGCTACAATTTTCTGCAGAAATTTCACAGAAATATAAAATTTCTGCAGAAGATTTTTCTGAGTTTTCCCCTCACATTTGAACAGAATTGTTCTGCAGCTCAGGCATCTGTTCTGCGGTGTACGTCTCAAATTTAGTACTATTCTGCTTTGGGGGTTAAACATATCATTGCCTCAGAGCAACAGTAAGACACCTAATCGTAGAAATAATAGTAAGATATCCTATTGTTGCTCTGACAATATATCTGTATGTATCTCTGTACATATGGATATGTTATTTGTTATAGTGGTTTAATTATGTCTTAAAATCAATTAAATTAAAATATTGAAAAATGCGTTTCCTAATGTCTGAAATGTTAGAAATTTTACTCTGGAAAGCCTGGAAGTCTAGACTGTGCCCACCCTGTAAACAAAGATAATACAGTGAAATCCTGTAATAACAAACTTCAAGGGAGCGTATTTTTTTTCGTTGTGATGGCAATTTGAGCAATATAATGGAAATTAAATTGGGACATAAAATTTATTTTGTCGTAACAGGATTTCACCTTACTGTCATAAGAGCATACAAGTTAAATTTATTCTGCTTTCTTGTTACTTTGTGCATCACACCCTCCAAGGCAGCTCTCATGCAAGGGTACTACAAAATAGCCTGAAATTTACTCTCAGGTCTACAGCTACTCAGTGGCTGAAAGATAATTATCTATTAATATTTTTTGTAGATTCTGGTTTACAAGACATTAATTTGTGTTTTCTTTCTAGCATGCATGCTCCTGTTATGGTAGAACTTGAAGGAGAGACAGATCCTTTGCAACTTGCAATGAAAGAGTTGAAGTAAGACTTATTAAGAACATAAACTACATTTTATTATATCTTGACATTACTTGTCCTAGGTCTTGAAAGGGATTGTTAGTCAGTAAATTAGCCAAATTTTAAGTCCTAGCAAAATTCTGAAAATGCTTAACCAAAGCCTAATTAGTGGTGAATTTCTTTTCTTTAAAAAAATTTCAATCAGAAAGCCAAGTATAATTATACTTAAATTTTAAATATGCAGAATATGCTTAGGTTAAGTAAGACACTTAACAAGAGTACATAAGATATTTTATTTTCAATCTAAGACTGCCTTTTATAACAATGGACATTGACTTCAAATAAATTCAACATTCAGCGTTCATTTTTCTCTCCTGTGGGTTTTTAACAATCTTTTAACCTACTTTCTTTGGAAATTGCAATGAATTTTCCTTTCAGCAAACCAGTTTCTTTTGCCAATTTTACGATTTTGTCGCATTTTGCACCGTGGCAGGTGCTTAACGCAGACCTTGCTTCTTTAAAAAAATAATTTTACCAGAGGTTGATTTTTCTCTTGGAATATAGATTTTCCTCCGAAAATGACGAATGATGATATTTTTTTTGAAAATATGAGCGTTTACCTAACGGTGAGCTCTTGCGGGTTCCTACGTGTCCTTGAAAGTACTTTAAGTGACCTGTGACAAAGGGCCCTTTAAGGTACTTAATTTTGAACAAAAATTCTTTATTTTGACAAGGTGTTTTTTTTAAGCAAGTCTTTAAAAAATGTAAATTGTATTTGCTTGTACAGTTGTATCAGGATTTCACTGTAATGTGTTAAAAAAAAAAAAAAGAATAGCTTTTTGTCAGGTGAAGAGGAGTGAACATAAATTATTGTAGGGCCTGATTAACGCACGGTCCGGCGGGTCCGCGGGCCTGGGCACCACAAATTTAGGGGCACCAAAATAGCCTAGCCTAAATTCACTTACTTTCTTCCTTTTTTTATTTATTTTAAAGCTCATTTTATTTTTTCTCAACTTTAAGGGAGAAAAAGTTCAAATTTTTTAAAAAATCAGCTCGAAACCTCATAAAGTTAAAAAAATTTTGCATAAAGAAGTCATTGTCCCTTAGCTCTGGAATTTCAAAATAATTACTCGGATGACATAGATGAACATTTTCCAGAAGAATTAACATACTTTCAAGTTTTTGCAAAAGGTAACCCTTCTCTTGGAGAATGTTTTAAAAGGATAAGATCCCTAAACATTACACATACATTTCCGAATGTGGATTCACCCCTGCAGCTTCTTCTTACCTTGCCTATTAGCAGCTGTTCCAGTGAACGTTCTTTTTCATTTTTGAAAAGAATAAAAAATCATTTGAGAAGCTGCGTTTCTCAGGATAATTTACAGGCATTTTCCTTTTTGACCGTTGAAAATTCTGTGACATCAAACATAGATTTCAATTATTTGATTGACACATTTGCCTCTGTTAAAGCCAGAAAGAAGCTTTTTTAAAACTTGATGTCAGAATTAGTAAGATTTTTTTTTTTTGTTTTTTTGCAGTTTTAAATTGCTTTTTAACTCTTTTTTGCCTTAAGAGGCAATTTTAACTGTGATTAGTTTGGTGACAATCAAGTGTTTGGTATTCAAATCCCAGATTTCCTTTCAAATGTAGTAATGTACCTTTAAAATGTTGTTTCTAGTATTTAAGTTTCTAGTATGAAACATTGACTTTAAAATGGCGCGGATTTTCTCATGTGGGGGGGAGGGGCACTAACATCTACTCAGGACCTGGGCACCAGTTTGGCTTGATCAGGCCCTGTGTATTTGCAAATCTCAGTGTGCCTAAAGAATTTTTAAAATACTTTTCAATATGCTGTAAATACTTGATGGATTTTTTTCTGTTATTAATAAGAAAAAAAAACTTGATTTCTGTCATCAACTTTGTTTTAATTCTGTGTTGCTTGAACTCAAAATTATGTACAAAATATGTATTAGATCTGTATTTCATGTGAAAAGTGTGGTATGAAATGTTGCATGAAATTTAGAATGAGTAAAATTGAACTTGCTCATTATTTTACCAGTCAATATTTGTATGTGGCAAAGCTTTGCGTGTCATGTGGTATCTGCTAAACTTTTTCGATTCTCTCAATAATTTCCTTTGTCCCACAAATCTCAACACGTTTTTGACCCATTGGATTCATATCAGCTCACAAACCTTTTTTTCTTAGTTAATAAATTATGCCTTACTTCAGAATATACAGACATTCATGTAATAAGTGTTCAAACATAATTTTAAAAAAAAATATCCTACACCCCCATTCAACTGTTTACATAAGAAGTTTCTTAATTAAATAATTTGTGTAAAAAGGCTTTCATACTGAATTTCAAGGAAGAGTAAGTCTTTCCTTGTTAAAAAAAAAAAAATTGTCATTAGACAGAATCATACTCATCTTTGTATAGGATTTTTTCTCGAAGTAAGGTTCAGCTGTTTGAAAAGTCATATTTAAAAGGAGATTTTCATCAAGTTGACCATCCTATCTTTTGAGAGTATGTAGTTTCTGTTTTGAACCAGTTAAACTATAAGTATTTGTTCATGGGAGAGTAAATTTGTAGTAAGATCCTGTATTTCTCTGAAACAATACTTTGGGCTTTAACCCCTTGCGGTTGGAACAGAATTACATGTTAAACGGACGAAACATCTCGTCAAGAACTGCAAGGTGGTTAAATTATAGCCCAAAATGTTGTACCATTTCCTGACAATCAATGTTACTATCTGAACTGATTATTTTCAAAACGGCATAAGTTCAATGGATTCCTGTAGAACTTACACCTTTTATGAAATAATTGATTCATTAATAGTTGGGGAACCTGGCAGCATTGCAACACTGTGATTAGAATCTGCTTGGCTTTCACAATGCTGCCAGGTTAGGTTTTCCCCAACTATAGCTGGTTTTTTAATAGATCCATGTCAAAATGTTGTGGTTAATTTTCTCTCAATAATATTAATGTGAACTGCAGTAATTTTTTCTCATTTTGCTTTTTTGCAAAAATGCAGTTAAACATAAGTATCTCATCTTTGAAAGTTTTTAAAGTTTTTATACCTTTTTGTTTTACCAAAGTTTAAAAAAAAATAAGTACAAACTTTTCAGATTATATTCACAAATCAGGGGGCCGAAAGAATGCTAAAAATTTTCATAGCAGAAAAATTTTCTTCTTGTAGCAATTTAGAACATTTGGTAAATAGTTGAAAGTGAGAGCAGTACCTCCTTTCTAGCAAAGATGGCTATTTATAAGCGTGATGATATCTACAGTTAATTTCTGGCTTTAGGCAGACATCCAGTATTTCACTTGATGCGTTTTATAGAGCACATAAGCAAAAAGTATTTTGTTCTGTGATGAAGTTTCAACGGGTTAGGCAAAATGTTAGCTAGAAACATTTTGGATTGACCATAAGCTTATACTGAAGAAAATAACTCATTCATGTGAGCTGAAAGATCCTCAGTTCTAGTGTTTTAATACTATTTTCCTGTTAAGCATCAAGTATGGATTACCTCTAGCAGAGAAATTATACCACAACAAAACTTCATTGCAAAAATAATAAGATTGATACATGAAATACAGCACCAGCTCAGTCTCGCGGCATATTTCATGTATTTCTGCCTTAGCCCTGGCTATAGGGCGGTAACTTACTGAAAATTATATTGATGTTGAAAAGTGTGTTGGGCACCATGCTCAATTAAAAAATGTGAAAATGGGCACCATTGGCACCATTCAGAGAGTCAAAACAATTTTTTTCCCCTCTTGACACATACAGTTATTTTTAATGTTTTAGTTTTTATAGATAACTTTAAGCGTGCAACTATGGTTTGAAATAGTTATAACCAGTAACTAGCTCTTTTTGAGTACTACACAATGAACCTTTGAATTTGAAAAACGCTATTTTTCACATTTGTTAGTTAAGAATGAAGCCAGCAAAGTAAATTTAAAAGTTATAACTTTTTTTCCATTTAAAAACAAAAATTTTTACACAAATGGTTTAAATTTCAAAATTTATTATTGTGTTAGTTCTCACAGTAAGTTGCTGGCTATTTTTCTCCTGGTAGTTACTATTATCGACGAAATTAATATGTACGGTAAAAATCCGTATCCAGTTGAAGCTTGATTTTAGCCTTAAAACACAGGAAAAAAGGGCGCAAGAAAAAAAATGTTGCTAAAGAAGTTCTGCGATTTTTATAAATTTTTTAACTAGTTTTGATTCAAAATATTATACTGTACTTGAAAGAAATATTTGTACCTCAGAGCCAGACAAACGGAAGTTACATAATCGCAACTTTACAGGAGAGAGGAAAATATTTATATACTAGTGGTACCCGCACGGCTTTGCCCGTAATAGAAAAATCAAAAGGCCTTTTGGTTCGCCTGTATATTTACAAATAATGTATGGTGAATTTTCTCACCAGTTGGCTTGTACCAATCAAACGGTTCCACATTATGATAATTTCGTATCTCGCCAATTGGCTTGTGCCATGTTACGGTTCCACGTTATGATAATTTCGTAATTTACTCGTCCATCTTATGATTTTTTTTTCTTAAAATTGGAATAGAAAAAGAACCACATCAAATTTTCGAAAAATCGCTTCGAGGTGCACACCCCCATGCTACATACTAACTTTGTGCCAAATTTCATGAAAATCGGCCGAACGGTCTAGGCGCTATGCGCGTTACAGACATCCAGACATCCTCCGGACAGAGAGACTTTCAGCTTTATTATTAGTAAAGATATAATATATAAATATTTATATAACTATAATATATAAATATTTATATAACTATAATATATAAACGGAAAACTGCAATTTTTGAACGTATGTCAGTCTGGCTCTGAGATACAGGTATGAAAAAAGCTATTTTTCTAACATATTGTCTATTTTTTTTAGGGTCAGAAAAATTCCTATTATCATAAGAAGATACTTGCCAGATGGCAGTTATGAAGACTGGGGAGTGGATGAGCTTATAATTACAGAGTGAATTTGTCAAGTCACTTTTCGACAAGTTGAACTTTTTATCTTCATGTGTAAAATATTCATTTATTTGAAACCATCTAATTGTCCAATAAATTCTCAATTTTGTTTCATAGTAGTGTTTCAAAGTGATTCAGTATTATGTTAGTTAATTCATATAAGTGCCTATTGTGCTTTTTAAAACCAAACTAAAATACAAATTAGTGGAGGAGAAAAGATTGTGAATGTTTAATTAATAGTACACTACAATCTGCCACGTCTTTTGCTTACGACGGAATATTTTTAGTTTTTAAAATTATTTAAACAACATTTTAACTAATTAATTTCATGTTGCAAAATCCTTCTCTGCAAAGGTTTTAACCAAGCCTGTGAATGTATAATATTTGCATAGGTTTAAGCTAAAGTTTCGCTGCATCTTAAAGATTCGAGTACTAATTTTTGGCGCAGATAAAAATAAAAACCCAAAACAGCTGAGAGACTCTATAAATCTAATGTATCTTTCAGAGAAGGTCTTCATTCCAAACTGTTGTTATGATTGCTATTCATATTACTATTTTGTGGCAACAAATTCTTGTAAACAGTGTTTCGAATTTAATTATTTATTTAATATGGAGAGCTTCTGTGTTTAAAGCACACCGGATTGCCACTCAATTCTTGGGGGGGGGGGGATTCCCTATATGAATGTATAGCACAGAAAAAAATAAAAAATAAGAGGAGGTAAAGAATTGATTAAAATAAAAAAATGGTTTTCTGATTTATATTTAACTGTTATAGAAAAATACTTCTCTTTGCTAAAAAAAAAAATAAGTTATGCAGAACAGCTATTGACTGATCTCATGATCTCTAAATTAAATTAGCATAAATTTAAAAATTGTGACAAATAAAACATTAAATAATTTTTGTTTTCACTAAAGAAATGTAAATACTAACAAAGGGGGGGGGGGGACATTGAAAGTAAAATTACCATTTTTTATTGCATTGATTTCTTTGTCAGGTTACATATTGGACCATGGAATTTTGTATAATGGAAAAAAAGAGAGAAAAAACTTCCTGCACTTTCCAGGTTTTTGAGGAAATTTTCAAATTGTTGATTTTTGAATTCCCTGTTTTTTCAGGCTTCTCTATGGCGCACAGTGGTGCAAAAACGCTAAAAAGCGCTTATAAATGGTTTTTTTTTCCTGTATTCAACCAATTGAGGATTATTAAATTTGCACAGGCCAATCAGAACTGGAATTTTAGAGCCCTTTTCCCATTACAAAGCTAAAGAAAGCCTATAGAAAGTTGAAGAACCGTGAGCAGGGGAATTTAAGAAAATTGCTTATAAGCAGTCAATTTTTTTCTTATTAAAGGCGGGTATATTTAACTTCTGTCCTGTCCAAGGATAGTAATAGGACGAAAAAAATTAATACCCGAATATTCAATCCGAAAATCGGTTTTGATCAGCACCGAAAACTAGAGAATTCAAGATTTTTTTTTTTCAAAACACTCTACTAAGAAAATTTCCTCTTATGTCCTCTTAGAAATTAATATTAATTAGTCATAAATGGTCTGTGGAAAGACCCTGAAAAGGAATTTAGCTGCGTAAACCTGCGAATTTTGGACCCTGAGCCCAAAAAAAAAACTCGTTAATTACATGCCTGTGTAAACAAACAGAGAGGGGTTGAAAAACATTTTTTAGCGCTTTTTGCCATTTTCGCCCCACTGTGGCGTGATTGATATTTTTTTAGGGCCTGAGGGGTTTTACTTTCTGATTTTCCAAAAACAGAAAAATATCGCTTACATTTCTACCATGTTTGCTCCTCATGCTTTAATTTTACACTTTAATGGAAGATTGATGTATTTACTTAGTGAACTTTTTTGCATTGTATGAGTTTTAAATGTTATTTTAGTTAGTTAATGAATTGTTTTGATAGAAATAATGTTATTTAATGTTTTGTTGTCTTTTAATTATTAGTTGGCCAATTATTCGTAACTTGAAGAACATTTAATCTTAAAGGTACATTAAAAAGATAATCCATGGTACCACTAAACAAGTCATTTCTACGTAACTTGTCTAAACACTGCAACTATAAATAAAATGAAAAATAATTACCAAAATTAATATGCACCATGTTGTACCTAGAAGAGTATCCAGTAAGTAAATATTGAAGCAAGCTTTTCTGATTTACATAAAAATTAGACTGTCAGCCCACAACCTTATACTAAAAAAACAAGTATTCACCATCTGCCTTTTGCAGTTGGTTAAAAATGATAAAACGTTCAGCTACAAAATAAAACTTTATTAACACTTGCATGTGTGTTACAAAATAGCTCATACCTTAAGACTGAAAGCTTCTAACAATACTAGTTTACAATTACTTTTAAGCATTTGTAAAATAAGTGTTGATTAATAACATTTTCTACAAACAAACAAATGAAAACAATATAGATATGATTCAAATTATAACATAAAACATGAAAGAACATTTCTTCCTTAAAACAAAGTTTACGTAACAACTGTTTATGAGAAGCTACTTTTTTCCTGAAATTATACAAAATAAAATAACTTAGATAAAATCAAAACACTAAAAATATACCAATTTCCTTTTTTATAAAAAATTCATTAAAAGAAATACACAGTCGGAAATTGTTAAAAAAAAAAAAAAAATGCAGCATACCTCCAATTATCCAAACCTCAACTATCTGAATGGCTAATTATCCCACTCACTTTTAGAGTTACAAAAAAAAGTAAGATGAAAACGCACAGTGATTCTTGAAATGATTTTATCTACATGCGCTATTGTCCTTCCCTCCGCAAAGTTTATGTAGGTACAACACAAACTTTCTAAGGATGTATAGTTAAGTTTTTCATAGTGCTATCATTAACTCTATTATTAGTTGCCATCTGCTGTGAGTTGGCTGGCAGATTAATATCATGTGAAAACTATTTCTTTAAAAAAGTTTTCTCTTTTTTTAACAGACAGTATGCAAGACCCTTTTTTCAGAAAAAATCGAATAATATAAACTTCTGATTATCTGAATGGGGTCTGCTCTCAATTGATTTGAATAGTTGGAGTTATACTGTATAGGACTTAGTCAAACTAAACACCAAAAAAGCCCTTTGTAACAAGTAATTATCAACAAGTAATCTCATCTCCAGCATGAGTTCTTAAATGTTCTTCCAAACTCCGCTTCTGAGTATAAGATTTGGTACAATGAAAACAAGAATAGCGTTTATCAGCACTGTGCATTCTCATATGTGCAGTTAAATTGCCTCTTTGAGCAAAAGCTCGTCCACAAAAGTCACAGGAATAAGGCTTTTCTCCAGTATGAGTTCGCACATGAGCCTTATAATTTTCATTTTGAGAAAATGATGCACCACAATAATCACAAGTGTATGGTCGTTCCTTTGTATGGACTCTTAAATGTGTTATCAAATTTGTCTTTTGCGTAAATGCTTTTTCACAGTATTGACAAGAAAAAGCCTTTTCTCCAGTATGAATTATTACATGCTTTTTTAATATTCCCATTTCTCCAAAAGCTTTCCCACAAATACCGCAAGGAAAAGGCTTTTTTACGCTTACATTGTCATTACCTTCTTTAGAAACAAGCATATGGATTTTCATGTGCCTTTTTAAACTGTCATTCGTAGCATATTCTTTCAAGCAATGCTTACAATTATACATTTTATCCCTATTATGACACTGCATATGTTTCTTTAGACTTTCGATTACAGGAAATGCCTTCCCGCATTGTTCGCAAGGAAAGGGCCTTCCTCCAGTATGAGTACTCAAATGCCGTCTAAGGCTCCTCTTTGTCAGATATGCACTATCACATTGGTCACAGGCATAAGGCTTTTCTCCAGTGTGGATTTTCATGTGAATGCCCAAATTTCCACTCACTGCAAAAGTCTTTTGGCAGTACTCGCAAGAATAAGGTTTCTCCCCAGTATGAGTTCTCAAATGTGTGTACAAACTTTTCTCATAAACAAAGGAATGCCCACAAACCTCACAAGAATACTGCTTCACTCCTGAATGTGATACCTGATGAGATTTCAGATCGCTTTGATAGAGGTACACTTTGTCACATAAATTACATGGAAAGGGTGCATCTTTTGTGTGAATAATCATTATATGCTTTCGCAAAGTACTCTGCCGAGAAAATGACTTTTTACAATATCCACAAATTTTGGATCCATCCCTGCTGTTGGATTCAGAGATTTTGGATCCATCACTGTTGTTGGATTCAGAGGTATTCATATTAGTTTAAACCAAAAAAAAAAAAAAAATATTATGTGCAAGATAAAACGTTTCAAGATTTAAAATTATTCTTTAAACACCTTGCAGTTATTGAGGAGATATCTCGTCCATTTAACATGTAATTCTGGGACTGTCCAACAGCAAGGGGGTTAAGGGACGTTTTTGTTTATTTCTTTTTTATTAATTTTTTTCTTCTGCTTTTTGTAAGAATAGGCAGCTATTTAAATCATTTTGATATCTTAGTTTTCTAAATTGACCTTTATAACTTCACTTGTGTTATCTTTTATACTCATAACAAAGTTTTCCAGAACAGAACTGTAAGCTTACTAACATATGAAAAAAAACCTGAATTTTCTCACTTTAATCAAAACTTGTTTTACACACTGTACTAGAAAAGTATTCCTGTGAAAGAAAAGAAACTATTAATGATGGAAGACTTTTTAAATACCAAATTTTACATTTAAAGTCAAAACCGTGATTAATTCAATCTAAACAGTTTTAAAATTACATTCATTCATTTATTATAATAGTGTCCCAAAATTAACGTAAAATTTGAATTTGCCACCATTTTTACCGAAAATTGTTGGCAACAATGAAAAAAGAACAATTTGACAGCTGAAAATTTAGGGGTAGTAAAAATAGAGTGTTTTGTCACCGTACAGCCAGTGGAATAATTCAGTTATAGCATGAGGCATTTTCTTGTAGTGTACTCTCTCTTTTAAGTGATCAAAATTGGCACCCTAAATCATGTGATTTAACATTATTAGATTTCATCTTATGGGGTTATTTGAAGTAGAGGTCTATGTCACCAAGTCCACAACCACCTGTTCATTACCGTGTTGCGAAATCGAACGTCAGTAACAGTAACTGCTTGACCAGCCTTAACCTTTATTAATGACTTTTTTTTTTCAGTCTTTTCATGTGAAACAAGTTTCCAAACTTGAATTTTCAATTTTTATGCAAATAGTCAAAAATGATCACATTCTAATAAGGGGTTGCTCATAAATGGCAAAGCACTCATTTTTCTTCAATATATTCTCCTTCCAATCTTAGTGACTAAGTGTCACCTTAACCCCTCCCCTCCACATGTTACACTGATTTTTCATAAGCATGGTTATAAAAAAAATGTGTGGTGCCACACTTCTTGTATCACTGACCCCCCTCTCCTCTCAAAGGGGACATCATTTATGAACAACCTCTAAACAAAAATCTTCATTGATTTATAAGTCACAAAAATGCATGGCGTTTTGACTAAATCAATTGAGTTCATGACTAGTCAACTCTCATTGCATTGTGACACTTATAAACAACCAATACCAGGGCTTGAAAATAACAGTCCGAGACTACAGAAACAACCAACATACCAGCAGGATATAAATTTTAGTGGTTCATGAGATCATGGGACCAGAGTAAAGTTTCATTTATTTTCTTTTTAAAAAAACTTAGCAACATCATTTTTTGAAACTGTTGAGGGAACGTTTTCACCTTTTTTCATAATGTTTAGCTTTGTTTTGCAAGAAAAATAGATTAAGAAATTTCAACAACATTACAACATATTGTAAAATAAGAAATAATGTTAAACAGCACAAATTGCCAATTACTGCAGACATGTGTTTCAGCGTTACAAGGAACTTCTTTTTTGAAAGCAAAACAAATGGGTTTATGGATAAAAAGACATCCAACTTTTGTTGGATATCCAAACTTCAATGGCACAAAAAATGAGTTTCCGCCTTGTCGGTTAAAACCATTTTTTAAAAAAAGTGATTTGTAAAAAAGCATATTTATCATAACACTAAACATATTGCATAAAATTTCACTACA
This sequence comes from Uloborus diversus, assembly GCF_026930045.1. Classification (NCBI taxonomy): domain Eukaryota; kingdom Metazoa; phylum Arthropoda; class Arachnida; order Araneae; family Uloboridae; genus Uloborus; species Uloborus diversus. Next base: position 8,580,815 of record NW_026557765.1, read on the forward strand.
ATCAGTGCTTACACAGATGTTATTTTCTTTTGGTATTTCTATTTAAAGCAAAACTTTGAAATAAATACAGAACATCTGATAAAGAGTTGACATTACTTTATTTATTTTCCCTGTAAAATATATTTTGCTTCTTTGCTTCAGAAATGTTCAAACTTACTATAGCATACATAAAGCACACAATTCTGATTACTATATAGATATCAAAATTGTACTAACAAAGAATTTAAAAAAAAAAAAGAAAACTAAGTAAGAACATGCATTTTACTATCAGACATTAGTTTTTTCTTCTGCGTGAGTTTTTAAATGTTCTCGCAGATTTCGTTTCTGAGTGTAAGACTTAGTGCAAAGATTACAACAATAAGGCTTAACAGGACTATGAACTCTCATATGAGCAGTTAAATTGCCTTTCTGGGCAAAAGCTCGTTCACAATAGTCGCAAGAATAAGGTTTTTCTCCAGTATGGGTTCTTGTATGGTTCTTAAAAGTTTCATACTGAGCAAATGTTGCATCACAATAATCACAACTGAACGGTCTTTCTTTCGTGTGGACTCTTAAATGTGTTATCAGATTTGTCTTTTGCGTAAATGCTTTTTCACAGTATTGACAAGAAAAAGCCTTTTCTCCAGAATGAATTATCACATGCTTTTTTAAAATCCCCATTTCTCCAAAAGCTTTCCCACAGATACCGCAAGGAAAAGGCTTTTTAACGCTCACATTGCCACTACCTTCTTTAGAATCAAGCATATGGATTTTCATGTGCCTTTTTAAACTGTCATTCGTAGCATATTCTTTCATACAATGCTTACAATTATACATTTTATCTCTATTATGACACTGCATATGTTTCTTTAGACTTTCAATTACAGGAAATGCCTTCCCACATTGTTCGCAAGGAAAGGGCCTTCCTCCAGTATGAGTACTCATATGTATTCTAAGGCTTCTCTTTGTCAAATATGCTCTATCACATTGGTCACAGGCATAAGGCTTTTCTCCAGTGTGGATTTTCATGTGAATGCCCAAATTTCCACTCACTGCAAAAGTCTTTTGGCAGTACTCACAAGAATAAGGTTTCTCCCCAGTATGAGTTCTCAAATGTGTGTACAAACTTTTCTCATAAACAAAGGAATGCCCACAAACCTCACAAGAATACTGCTTCACTCCTGAATGTGATACCTGATGAGCTTTCAGATCACATTGATAAAGGTACACTTTGTCACATAAATCACAAGGAAAGGGTGCATCTTTGGTATGAATGATCATTACATGCTTTCGCAAAGTACGTTGACTAGAAAACGACTTTTTACAATATTCACAAATTCTGGATGCATCACTACGGTTGGATTTAGAGGTACTCATATCCAAGTGTAATCCAAAAATTGTTTTTATTATGTTCAAGATAAAAAGTTCAAGATTTAAAAATGTTCGTTTTTTTCAAAGCAAAAAAATGTGTAAATTCTAAAATTCTTTAAGAGACAAGATTGCTTATTTCTTTCTTCAGCTTTTTTAAAGAATAAGCAGCTATTTAAATCATTCTGTTATCTTAGTTTACTAAATTGACCTTTAGAATTTCACTTTGGTTAGCTTTCACATTCATAAAAAAGTTTTCGAGAACAGAACATGTGAACTTACTAATATATGAAAATAAAAACACTAATTTTCTCACTTTTTAATCAAAAACTTGTTTCACACTCTGTACTAGCAAAGTATTCCTGTGAAAGAAAATAAACTGTTAATGACTGAAGATTTTTTAAACACAAAATTTTACATTTAACGTCAGAACCTTGATTAATTAATTCTGAACAGTTTAAAAATTCATTCATTTATTTATTCATTCATTGCAACAGTTTTATTATTCCGACTCTTCTTTTTTTTTCAGTTCTTTCAGGTGAAACAAATTTCCAAACATGAATTTTCAATTTTTATGCAAATGCTTAAAAGTAATAGCAATCCAATAAGGGGTTGCTCATAAATGGTGACACACTTTTTGTTAATACTTTTGACCCCCCCCCCCCCCCCAACTTCGCAACAAAATGTCATCTTACCCTCCCCCCTCCATGCGACACAATATCTTCATAAGCTTAGTTTTAAAAAAAGATGTATGATATCATACTTCTTGTATTAGTAAGTACTTCTTCGTATTCCCTTACCTCCCTTCTCGAAATTTCACCAACCCACCCACTAGCAGCACAATCGGTGGGGAGATGGTTGGTCAACAGTAGAGCTCATGGTGACCAAAGGTCACCATAAGCTCAAGGTAGTCAAATATCCGCAACGGTTACCTAATCAACCATTTGCAAATGATCTGCTACGGTGCCTAACAATTTCCCAAGGATGACCCGTGAAAAATATTCACAGTTGGCCCGACGAAGCCCAAAAATTGTAGGGCCATTGTTGGCTCATGGTTTATTGCCAACCGACCATTCCCTAACAGATTCTACCATTAGCCAACCATCTCCCCACTATGTGTGCTACTGCTACTCAAGCCCATCTCCCCTCAAAGGGTTATATCATTAATGAACAACCTCTAAACAAAAATCTTTCTTGATTTATAGCTCACAAGAACTGTATGCCTTCTAAACTGACAACTCAATTGAGTTCATGATTAACCAACTCATTGCTTTGTGACTCTTAAAAACAAATACATATACACCAGCAGGGACGTGCACAGGTGGGGAGAAGGGACACCTGTTGCCAAAAGGCCCGAGCCTGAAGGGGGCCCAATATTTTCAAAATTAGGGGTGAAATATAGGGGTAAACAATATGAAAGGGGCCCAGAAAAGTCGTTTATGACAGATAAAATTTCTGTGCATGCCTCTGTGTAGCAGGGCTTGAAAATAACAGTCTGCTGCTGGTCTGAGATCATGGAAACAACCATCAGACCGGCAGAGTATAAATTTTAGTGGTTCATGGGATCACGGGACCAGTAAAGCTTTGTTTTCCTTTTGAAAATTTTTAACAACATTATTCAGAGCTCAAAATTAACAGCGGTCTACTGGTCTGGGACCACAAAAACATATGCTGGATCAGCACAATTTATATATTAGTGGTTTGTGGGACCAGTGGAGTTTTATTCTTGTTTTCCTTCCAAAAATTCTAAGCATCATAATTATATGAAGTTGTTGAGATTATTTATCTTTACTTACAATGTTTAGGTTTTCTTTGCAAGAAAAGATAGGTTAAGAAATTTTTACAGAATTATAACATTAGGTTTTTTACCACCCAAATACCTGTTCCCAAAACAAAGGCAAAAGTAAATTTTCCCAATAATAAATAACCATTATATTTTTTACGAGTATTGGGTGAACAGAAAGATGGCTGTTGTTTTCTTATCTTTCCCAATCACTAAGACATGCCTAATAGGTAAAATCATTACAAAGGCCAAAACACAAGCAGGATTAAAATATGTCTCCAGGCAAACTGTATACACCATAAGAAGCTCCAACTTTCACTAAGACATGCCTAGTAGGTGAAATCATTACAAAGGCCAAAACACAAGCAGGACTAAAATATGTTTCTAGGCAAACTGTATACACCATAAGAAGCTCCAACTTTCCAGTCCAAAAGAAAAAAAAATCATCCAAAGTAGTCTAAAATACATAGATTTGATTGTGCCAATTAATACGTCATGGACCAGCACATTTTATTCTTACAAGAATGAATTAAATTTGGGTGATCCTAGTGGTTATTAGTATTTCTCACATAATCTTAAGGATGAAAATTAATTTAACAATTTGCCATCAAATGAGAGGAGAAAGTTCAACATTGTGTTGAACTATAGGCAATGGGAGATGAACTAGTTTAATGTTTTTAAACAGTAGACAAAACCATTAGGATTACCTGTTAGTGCTAGAATTGGAGCTTCTTTCTTATGAGACATAATAGAAGACTGGATATTTCAAAAAGATGGTAGATGTATTCATAGTCCAGTATTTTCCCAACAATATTAGAGCTTTGCCATGGTTATTCAAAAGCTTCAATTTAAACCTTGTAGATAATATATGTCCAATGTTATGTTCAAAGGATGTATGGTGAAGGAAATTAGGATAAATTTATCCTTGAGCGTGCACTTGATTACATTCAGTACAACTTCTGGAAAACTTAAATCTAATCACTGTATTAGTGGTTCCCAAAGTAAGTTATGTGAAGTGCTCGTAGTATCAGTATATGTACATAGAAAAGATGGACTTGGAGATGACCAGTACAAATAGTAGGTGAATCCCTCCTCTGTCTTGGGGCAAGAGATAGTACTAGTCGCCCTGGTAGGTGCTGCTGTGCAGAATGATTTAGGGAAAAAAAATCAATGAAAACCTACATAGGACACAATCTTTATACACGTTTTATTCAAAACTTGAAAATGTCCACTTACATGCCTTTGCTTCTCACTGCCTCAATTGTCCTTTACTTTTTTTAGTGTATATCTTTACTAATAATAAAGCTGAAAGTCTCTCTGTCCGGAGGATGTCTGGATGTCTGTAGGATAACTGTAGGATGTCTGTGACGCGCGTAGCGCCTAGAACGCTCGGCCGATTTTCATGAAATTTGGCACAAAGTTAGTATGTAGCATAGGGGTGTGCACCTCGAAGCGATTTTTCGAAAATTCGATTTTGTTCTTTTTCTATTCCAATTTTAAGAAAAAAATATAAGATGGACGAATAAATTACGAAATTATCATAACGTGGAACCGTAACATGGGCACAAGCCAATTGGCGAGATATGAAATTATCTTAACGTGGAACCCTAACATGGGTACAAACCAATTGGCGAGAAAATTCACCATACATTATTTGTAAATATACAGGCGAACCAAACGACCTTTTGATTTTTCTATTACGGGCAAAGCCGTGCGGGTACCACTAGTTTCAAATAAAGGAATAGAAGGGTCAATATTTTCATCATCATCATCACAACATCACTGGCTTGACAACCCATTGCGGGTCCTCTCCTTTTCCATTAGTTTCTTCCAGTCGGATCTAGTTTTGGCCTGACTTCTCCAATTTGAGGATTTGATGTAGTCAGAACCGCAAACAAATGATCTTAGTCAATCATTTGAGAAAACGGGCCCTTTCTTTAAAATAGGTAGAGAAGGAAGAAAGGACGCGTGCCATATTTTGGAGTTTAGCAACATTTTGGCGGTATGAAAAAAAAATGTACTCCTAGTAATATATAAAGGTATGGTGAAGAAGTCTTTAGTTAGCTTCTAGAAAGTATAAATAAATATTGTGGGGGACAAGTTGAGAACATGTTTGCTAAAATTTCATTTCCTACCTCAAGAACTACAGCTACCAAAAGGAAAACAAAAATGTCATATTTATAAAATACATAAAAAGTGTCTCACATCAAGAAACACAAGGAAAATCTTAAATTAATTTTTAGTGCATAATTTATCATTTAAAAAAAAGTAACAACTACATTACCACATATATTACTTTAAGTAACTCATTTAGATTTACAAAACTTTAATAACATATGTAATTGATTATTAATTATATTAGTTGGATAAAAGTACAGTGGAACTCCAGTTTTTTGAAAGGTGCACAAACCTTAATCTGTTGTTTCTTTCAGCTAATCTGCTTCTTTTTTTTGCTATACCTGCTGCATATCCCCCCCCCCACCCCAAGGCTATGACATTCTTGTGAAAATAAAATGCATCAATGCAGATAATTGGATACCAAAACAAAAACTGATGATTACACCATGCAACAAAAAATGATATTTTACGGCTTTTCAGTTAAAACAACTTCAAAAGAAGCGATTTGTAAAACTGCAATCACTAAACATGTAATGTTAAACTTCATTACAATCAGTGCAGGGTTCGCCGATATATATTGGTTGATATATATCATGATATATATCACAATATATATCCGATATTTATTTTAAAAATATCGTATTTTTACATTTTCGATATTTATTTATATTTTTCGTAGTACGACATTTGCAATATAAATATTAAATTTATTCTTCTTTTATTATTAAAAATAATCAAAATTAATACAGTACATTTATATAACATATTAATTTATCATTAATATAATGTAACTATTCCTTCTTAATTTTTATTCATAAAATTTTAGATAATGTAACAATTTTATTTGGTCAGAAGAAAAAAAAAATGTCTTATGGATGTGTACTGACTAATACATATTTTTTAAAAATTTGTAAAAGTTAACCAAAGAAAAATGAGTAAAACATCTAATGCTTAAATAATTCTATTAAAATCAATAGAAATGTATCAGTTATGCTATATTTTATTTTCAATAGATTAAATTATCAAATTTTACAAATGACTGTAAATATCATTTATACATAAATGTCATTCAAAGTATTTAAATTTTTTTAAAAATGTATATTTACGAATGTAAATAATGAAAGAAACATTAATTTTAGAATTGATGTATTATAATAATAGCATAAGAAAATAAACAGTGATTTGAGGAAGCAGTTACTATTCAATGTTTTAAGTTTACTCTGATTGAAAATATCGGATATATATCAAAATGTCCGATATATATCAAATATCAGATATTTTCGGTATTTTTGAAAATATCTGAATCAGTGCTTATACAGGTGTTATTTTATTTTTATATTTCCATTTAAAGCAAAACCTTCAAATAAATACAGAACATATGATAAAGAGTCAACATTGCTTCATTTATTTTCCCCGTGAAATATGTTTTACTTTCTAGCTTCAGAAATATTCAAACTTAATATTTACATATATATCAAAATAGCAGATATTTTCGATATTTTCGAAAATATCTGAATCAGTGCTTATACAGGTGTTGTTATTTTATTTTTATATTTCCATTTAAAGCAAAACCTTCAAATAAATACAGAACATATGATAAAGAGTCAACATTGCTTCATTTATTTTCCCCGTGAAATATGTTTTACTTTCTAGCTTCAGAAATATTCAAACTTAATATTTACAAAGCATACATAAAGCACACAACTCTATCAAAATTTCAGCAACAAAATTTTTTTTTAAAAAAATCCTGAAAGTAAGAACATGCATTTTAACCACCATGCAATTTATGACGAGCTATCTCGTCCATTTAACAGGTAAATCTGGGACTGTCCAACTGCAAGGAGGTTAATATCAGACATCAGTTTTTTCTTCTGTGTGAGTTTTTAAATGTTCTTGCAAACTGCGTTTCTGGGTATAAGATTTTGTACAAAGATGACAACAATATGGCTTAACAGCACTATGAACTCTCATATGCGCAGTTAAATTGCCTTTCTGAGCAAAAGCTCGTTCACAATATTCGCAGGAGTAAGGCTTCTCTCCAGTGTGGGTCCTTACATGGTTCTTAAAAGTTTCATACTGGCCAAATGATGCATTGCAATATGCACAAGTGAACGGTCTTTCCTTGGTGTGAACTCTTAGATGTCTTAGCATATTCGTCTTTTGTGTGAATGCTTTATCACAGTATTGACAAGAAAAAGCCTTTTCTCCAGTATGAATCCTAATATGCTTTTTTAATATTCCCATTTCCCCATAAGATTTCCCACAGATACCACAAGGGAAAGGCTTTTTTATACTTGTATTGTCGTTGCAGTCCTCAGGATCAAGCAATTCTCTTTCGTGAATTTTCAAATGCCTTTTTAAACTTTCATTCGTTCCATACTCTTTCATACAATGCTTACAAGAATATGTTGTATCCCTATTATGACAACGAATGTGTTTCTTCAAACTTTCGATTACCGGAAATGCTTTCCCGCACTGTTCGCAAGGAAAGGGCCTTCCTCCAGTATGAGTACTCAAATGCATTCTAAGGCTCCTCTTTGTCAGATATGCTCTATCACATTGATCGCAGGCATAAGGCTTTACTCCAGTGTGAATTTTCAAGTGAGTACCTAAATTTCCACTAACTGCAAAAGACTTGGAACAGTATTGACAAGAATAAGGTTTCTCCCCGGTGTGAGTTCTTAAATGTGTGGTCAAACTTTTCTCATAAACAAAGGAATGCCCACAAACCTCACAAGAATACTGCTTCACTCCTGAATGTGATACCTGATGCGCTTTCAGATCGCTTTGATAAAGGTACACTTTGTCACATAAATCACAAGGAAAGGGTGCATCTTTGGTATGAATGATCATTATGTGCTTTCGCAAAGTAGTTTGCCGAGAAAATGACTTTTTACAGTATTCACAAATGTTGGATGCATCACTGCTGTTGGAATTAGAAGTATCCATGACTCAGTTCAAAAAATTGTGCTTTTCAAAGAATATTTTTGCATGGAAAACAAATATCTTAAAACAGTGAGACAAATAATATTGTTCTCCAAAGAAATCTAGCATAAAACCTTCTCTTGTTGCATTTAAACTTCAATTTCAATATTTTTAAAGATTACGCAGTCTTATTTCCCTTTTTTTTTTCAGAAAACCAAATTGACTTCCATAACTGTAGTTATTTTTCCCATTCATAACAATATATAATGCAAAATTTTACCAATGCATGGAAATCAAAAGAAAAGCATACATTTTCTCACTTTTAATTCACACAAAAACTTGTTTCATATTCCAAAGTTAAAAAAGTAATCCTGTGAAAGAAAAGAAAAGAACTGTTATTGATCTGCAGACTCTTTTATAGTTGCAATTATTACATTAAAAGTCATCTTTTAATTCTGTATGTAATACAAAATTGCATTCACCTATTTTTTTTTCTTCTTCATATTTAACACTTAATGTTTTGATATAAAGGATGTAATTTTTGCTTAAGTCCTTCGTGTTACAATAATATATTTAAAACCTCAGCTATTCTAAGTTCAATTTTCCACACTTGTAGGCTGTTGTCCAATGCCAGGAGGACTAGACTAGTGTTCTTGTCTCATTTCTCATAACCTTCGGCTACTTTCATGTCACATAAGAAGCCTAACAAGTTAATTTCTTGATGTCATGGGGTGCACGGGATATGACTAAATATGAACAAATGAAGTAACACATAGGTAGAATGAAAGATTTTGTGATTTGCACACTCCTAGCAGTTTCTTTCTGTTATTTTAAGCTAACGTTTGGAGAAGCAGTTATCCAAGATTATTCAACACACATGGAAGATAATTATACTTTTCACCAGTAAACAACCTAATTATTTCAGTCACAAAGATGGAAACATGTAGAAGGGTTTAACCCTTAACAGGGGAGATGCAGTCTCACAGACTGCTCAGAAGTTCATCCGATCAACCGTTTTTATTTTCAGACCGATTGAATGGTTTTTCCCAATGGCTTTTTGTTTTGTGACCTTGAACACCCCATTTGCTTATCAGTATCTTTAAGCAAGTGCATCTTGTTTAAATTTCATTGCATTCTTTACAAGCAGTTTGTGAGACGGCACCTTCCTTTCAGTGTTACAATTTTCGGCAGTAGTAGACATGGCTCTAAATGTTAGAACTGCGGATATAGGTTCATTTATCTTATCCATGTTATGCGGAAGAGATGCAAAATATTCTAGATGAGTTTGAGAAGTGTTTAAAAAGTTCACAAACGTTACGCAATGATGTTCTAGGGACAATGAAGGCTGAATTATTTCTCAAAATATGAGGCGAAATACTAATAGTTAAACGACTGTTAAAATTTTCCCATAACGTGACATTAATTAATCATCTGGTACTGAAATGTTTTGTATGTATTAAAGAACTAAATTGAATCATTAAGAAATAATAGATTCATTTTTATTATGAGTAGCTAGTTACTTACTGCAGCATATGAGTTTCTCGAAAAATCTTAAGACACTAGCAAAATTTTCTCTGAAAAGGTATATTTCTATTGAAAATTCAAAAATATTTTTTTGCCATGCTAATAAAAGCTCAAAGAACATCTAAGGAAAATTACAGGAATGTATCTTAATTACACGATTTTAAAAAAAATGTAAATACAGCGGTCTCTGAGACCTCCCGTCCCCTGTGGCATCCCACTTTTTCACCTCCCCTGTTACGGGTTAATTACTTTTACACTTAGATAAAAGGAATTACAAAGCTACTTTTATTTGATCTTTAAATAATTTTTATTATAATTACCAAAAGATGTAGCATATGTTTTACAATGATTTTTGATATTGCCTTATACATTTCTTCTAATAAGTAGAAATGTTTCTGCCTAAAGAAGTTGGTTAAAAAGACTTAATGCAGTCTAAATGAAAGAAAATAAATATATAAGGCATGCACCAATTTTTTAAATAAATTTTAGCATTAAAAATCAAATCCATTTACAACAGTAAGTAATTAGTCAAAATGTAAACCAGCTTTTGGTGAATAAACTTTAATTACTGTTTACTAATTTAGTCAACTATAATTTAGTTTCCACAGGCATGGCTTTTGTTGTTTTGAGTCAATAAGTTGACCTTGTGATGCCCCCTGGAAAAATTAGAAGGTTCCAGTGTTGTACCATGTCATTTAGTGTCATACTAAAAAATGTAATCAAAATATGAAAGAGAAGTATTGAATTATGAACAAAAGGAGAATCCAATAAAATTTGATTGAAAAGAGTTACCATTAAATTGAACACACTTTTCTACTTGTGTTGTTGAATCTCTTTCAGCTTAAATATGATGAGAATGTCTTTTGCATCTTATGACAGTTCAAAAACCTTTTGCAACCTTATTAGACATTTACAAATACAAATTGACTGTCCCTGTTCTATATGTATTAAAAGAAAATTTTCAAGTTTTTCTTTCATTCGATATGAAAATTTATTTCCGATGAATAAATTTTTTCTAGAAGCTCTCAAAACTCTTATCTTGCTACGAAATGAAGATAAAAGTTAAAACAATACATTGACTGAAATCTTGTTCTTGCTTTCCAAAAGTAAAATTGAAGCTTCTGTAAAGATAATTTTGTTTTTAACTAAGTAGCTTGTCAAACTACAAGATTTCAGTGGTCTGCACACACTTTAGTGGTCCATTCTTGTTTCCTGGTTTTATGAAAAATTAAAAAAACACAAACATATGTAACAAAATTCAACAGTCAATCGATAGTTTTCTATATGTCGGAGTGACTGGGGAAGAGAAGGAAATAGCAGCCATCTTTGTGTGACACTAAGAGTAATAAAAGTCAAGAATTTAGCAAACAAAATCCTCTATCTTTGCTTTTGGGCGAGAGTGGTCTAAATAATATGTTGTAATGCAGTAGAAATTTCTTATTTTCTTACTAAGGTTAAAGAACCATTTCACAGTATTTTCCCCAAATGTAGAGTCCACAACATGATACTTTTTCTGCCATAACTATTCAGTTTGCTATTTGATTAGTTATTTTGAGTTGGTGCGTTGGTAGAACGAGCTCAAAATAAATGATATGCAAATCAAACAGTAAATGAAATAGTTACGACAAAAAAGTGTCATGTTGTGGACTCGACATTTGGATATAATGCTGTGAAATGGCCCTTAAACATTCTGAACAAAGAAGCTCAGTTCCTCTAATCAGTTGCAAAAGAAAGTATGATGCTTAAAAAATTTGAGAAGGAAATGGAAATAAAATGAAACTTCACTGGTCCCATGAACCACTAAAGCTCATATTCTGCTGGTCTGTGGTCTGATGGATGTTTTAGTGGTCCTGGACCAGCAGACCACTGTTATTTTTGAGCCCTGCTTTGTATTTTGGTTTTTCAATTGAATCATTCATTTATTGTGATACTAAATATTTTGTAATTTAAAAACACTTAAAGGACTTCCTTAAAGCTTAGTATGAAGAATCAAGAGTAAAAGTTTATGAGATGACTAACGGAAGTGAAACTTTATCTTTACTTTTTTCCATTTTGCCTGGTTTTTACCACTCTTTTCAATCTCACAGGTAAAACCCAACCCTGATTTACAAATAAAAAAGCAGCTTTATTTTCTATAGTATACCAAAATGACAATCAATTATACAAGGTTGAATTTAGTCTTTGTGCTACGAACAGGTTTTGTGACTTAGAAGGAGTGACACGAGATAAAAAAGGTATAACTTTCATCTTTTGAAGGTCCTAGGATCCTTCATTCATAAAAAACCCGTAGGCATTAAAAAGAATAATAATAAATTAATAATACATATAATATTTATCCCTACAAATACCTTTTTTAACAACTTTTCTTGAGTACTATATCATATCATTCATATTAGCTAAAACTTCTTAGTTGATGGGAACCAAAAAATCCCCCATCAGTTTTTTCCATTAACCCCTGTCCCCTCCTTCCAAAAAAAGAATGGATCTTTTTATTTGTGTAAATAATGCAAATGAGTTAATTCTGATTCAAACTGACATGAAGGTTAGAGCTACTAGGGCTCGACCGATGGCATTTTTTGGCCGATGGGCCGATGCCGATTGTTGGCCGATTGTTCAAAGATGGCCGATGGCCGATTGTTTTCCTCCAAATGGCCGATTGCCGATGGCCGATGGCCGATGCCGTTGGCCGATGGCAAAAAAAATCAAACAGAAATAAATTGATAAGATTGTCAGGGATTTAAAGGATGATTGACTCATTTCACTTTACTTACTTTCTACGAATAAGAAATTGTAATCACAAAAAAAAAAAAAATCAGATTTCGACCTAAATTTCTATTTTACGATTACCCAATTTAAACTTCACAAGTTTTACCGGCACATCTGTATATGCATATGTACCTAAGAATATATAGATGACCGAAATATCCTTTTTGAACGCCTCCTCAGTTAATTATCCCAAATTCTCTTGTGATGTCTTCATGCGCGTAAACTTGCATCACTCAAAAACGTTATGAAATAGTAAGTTGAAAACTCATACGTACGTAGTATGATTTAAAAGTTCGAGGACAAGTTGTATAAAACCTTATCCTAATAGTTCACATTACTGAAGCACATCTATCTACAAAATAGTCACCTTGAACGACTATGCACCAGGCCAACGTTCGTATAGCCTTAGAAGCACTCCTGGAAGACATTTTTCGCAACCTCCTGTAAGCACCTCCTGTCTTGTACTGCTGCTTTAACTTCATCGTGAGGAAGAAGGAAACTTTCATGTTGGGGAAGCAAGGTTCGATTTGTCAATACTCTGATATGACAAAGAAATAACATAACGTTTCGTCGGACTTAGCTCCGTGTGACTTTTACCTGTTCCCAGCAAAAAAAATTTGCATAGACGCCGCTTTTTTCCGTCAGGAGAAGATGAAGCTGCATCATAGAAGGTAGCGGATATTGGCTTCCAGGAGTGTTTCCAAACGTTATATGAACACTGGCAGAAGTACATAGTCCCTCAAAGTGACCTTTTGAAGGTGGATGTGCTTCGGTAATGCGAACTATTCTGGGTAAAGTTTTATACAGCTTGTCCCCCGAACTTTTGGGTCGTACTGCGTTCAATCTGTATAGGGTGTAGTTATGCTTCTCCTTTTTTGACTGCTGTATGATGAAAGAGAAAGAACAACAGCCAAAAAAAAAAAAAAAAAAAAAGAAAAAGAAGAAAAACAAAGAGATTGTTTAATAACCAATTGATTTTTTTTTAAATTGAACATATAACTAAGATTTCAGTAATGTTGTAATAATGCATGGATTTAGGTACACTAAACATAGTTAAAAAACATTAAACTATGTTGTTTAATCATTCAAAAAAAAAAAACATTAAGAATAAAACTATGAAACCGTCCACAAATTATGCAATTAAAGTGGAAAGATTGCACGTAGACATTTTTAGTCATCAAATTAAACAAAAAAGGTAACAGATAAATTGCAATATTAAATCATAATAGGAATATTTTTATACTTATTTAAAATTTATGAATAGAAAAGTTTCCATTTTTCCTAAAAGCTATAACATGAGATATAGGCCAGTGGTTGGGGAGTGAAAAAAGGTCGAATACGGAAGTAATTGGTGGAAAGCTGGAAATTGTTTTAATTTATGCCGTATGGGTCTGTAATGACCATACTAAGTTTTCCCCCTTCTACTAAGTGAGCTTTCGCCACAGCGTCCAAATTAGTGCCAAAAAACACCTGTTTTTTCATTAGTGTTAAAATATCTCAAAAATGGCTCTTAAAACGACCAAAAATACATACAGGTTTCTTGTAGAGCACAAAATACTGAACAAAATGAGTACCTACAACCTGCATTTTTGTTAAATATTAAGCTCACAACTCTATTTCAAAAATTGGCTTAAATTACTAATTAAGCGCTTAAAGCCAGAACGCACCTCGTTCCTACGCTCCCTAACGTAAAAAAATGGCAGGAAAACTTTATTATGTTCATTATTGTAATAGAAATATATCGTAGGTGGAATAAAGGTACGAATGAGAAGGAAGGAAGTTGAAAGTAAGGAGGGAGGGGGGGGGAAACGCGTATCCAGGTTAATTATGCTAACCCCTTCCCACTCCCACCGGCTCTCCCTTTCTCCACTGAAATACCTTCGTTCCCTCCCTTCCGTCCACTCACCCCTTTCTTAGAGGCCGAATAAACCTTTTTATGCTGATATTTCTCCCATTTGCTAAAAATTCCGGAGGGTGGTTTCTTAAAATCGAAGTTTTAATGCATTTACAATGGGAAACTATTATACAATATATTTAAAAAAACAGCTTTTATGGCTAAGAAGTTGTTTAATTATATCATCCTCTCAATAATTAACGATTCGTTTTGACACAATAACCATTTAAAAAAAACTAAAAAAGCGGGGGACGACATATTTACCGTTAAGTTTGTTATAATCTTTTATAAATTCTTCGTGGATTTTCCTCGAAATCATTTAAAACCTATCATTCAGATACAGTAATGTTCTTTTTTTTTTTTTTTTTAATGTACATAATAGCCAGAATATTTAACTCAGAATATTTAACTGTTCTTGCGAAATAATTTAGCAAGAAGGAATTCAAAATTCTTAATATTGAAAATGAAAGTTCATTGTTGCCTGCTTACATGCTATATCATTTTGAAAAATCCCCATAAGTTTGCTGTGTGATACAATAACTGAAATAAATTTAATCAAATTTCATGCATCTGAAATCAAAAACTGAAGATACGATCTAGTTTATTCTTAAAACGATGTTTGCAATGTGCAATTATGAAATAAAACTCTAGTAAACTTTCCAGCTGCAATATGCAATCGAAAATCTTATCCTGAATAATTGGTAACAGATCCTAAATTATCGACGAACTTGACTGCAAGCGTTGAGATAACAGAAAATTTGGTGTGCCAGGCTTGTAGAGTGAATTAAGATTTTTTCTTAGAAATGGTAACATTGAGGGGAATTAGCGACTTCCGGTTATACATTTATTTTTTAGCTTGAGGCAAGGACGAAACATCTCATATAGAACACAGGCTTATACACAGGTAGGAATTGCTTTTTAATAACTCATAGAGTGCTCTGCAATATGCTACAGCTGCAGAGGGCACGCATGCACCAACTCTCCGGAGGATGATGACGGCACTTCAAACTCAACTAACTTAGAAGCGGAAATTGATATACTGGAGGACAATTTAGAAGAAGTTGACTCATTGGAGGAGCGATATGATCATTTGCAAAATAATGAAAGTGGCAATGACCAAACTGACACTGACATTTGCAACACACTTTCAGCGTCAAGAAAAAAAATTAAGTTCATTTAACTGTTTATTTTATGTGTAACAAAATTGTTTATGTTAAATTTCATTAAGCTAGAAAATTATTGTAGTTTTTATCACAATTCCACACAATGTGAAACTTTCACATGTTGTCAAATGTTTTAGCGATGCTCAACGTATCATTTTAGGTGACCCATATGTATATATTGCATTTTACTTTTAATATCTAATGTCTTTCTTTATTTAACATAAGAAAATAAGAGCTGTTTTGAAATCTGGAATGTTGCCCTTTGTACCTCACGTTTTCGTAATTGAATATATTTTCTACAATTACGTGTCTAGTACCTTTTTAATTACTCTTATCTGTGTGTTAATTTGATCAATATTTCATTTTGCACTACTAGAATGCAAAAATTGAGTGTTCATTGAAATAAGTCTGACTGTTTATTTATCGTCAATAGTTAGATAAAAAGAAGATTACTTTTTATGAGTGATATATGAATACTGTTTCGAGTATAATTTCATCATACATACTCTGAGAAGCGAATTTTGCATTTCTGAACTTATTTTCTTTTATACTATTTTTAATTTCTTAGAAGAATTACTTTTAAGAATTACTTAGATATAAAAGCTGTGTTGTTAAATATATTGTATAATAGTTTCCCATTGGAAATGCATTAAAATTTCGATTGTAAGAAACCACCCTCCGGAATTTTTAGCGAATGGGAGAAATTTCAGCATAAAAAGGTTTATTCGGCCTCTAAGAAAGGGGTGAGTGAACGGAAGGGAGGGAACGAAGGTATTTCAGTGGAGAAAGGGAGAGCCGGTGGGAGTGGGAAGGGGTTAGCATAATTAACCTGGATACGCGTTTCCCCCCCTCCCTCCTTACTTTCAACTTCCTTCCTTCTCATTCATACTTTTATTCCACCTACGATATATTTCTATTACAATAATGAACATAATAAAGTTTTCCTGCCATTTTTTTACGTTAGGGAGCGTAGGAACGAGGTGCGTTCTGGCTTTAAGCGCTTAATTAGTAATTTAAGCCAATTTTTGAAATAGAGTTGTGAGCTTAATATTTAACAAAAATGCAGGTTGTAGGTACTCATTTTGTTCAGTATTTTGTGCTCTACAAGAAACCTGCATGTATTTTTGGTCGTTTTAAGAGCCATTTTTGAGATATTGTAACACTAATGAAAAAACAGGTGTTTTTTGGCACTAATTTGGACGCTGTGGCGAAAGCTCACTTAGTAGAAGGGGGAAAACTTAGTATGGTCATTACAGACCCATACGGCATAAATTAAAACAATTTCCAGCTTTCCACCAATTACTTCCGTATTCAACTACCCAACCACTGGGCTAATAACGCTATAACATAAATTTTGCTGAAAAAAGAAATAGTTATTAAAAGAGTGAAGTTCTTAAAAGGCAGCTACAACAAACAAACTCAATATTTACATCAAGTTAATAACTGAACACATATACTACTTGATCTGATGTTTGCACACATAATATTGAACCATTTGATTGTTTGATCTTTTATGAAGCTTTACAAAAAAATTCAAATTATTATTATTTTTTTAAATTTAACAATAATTTTCTGAAATTTAAAAAATTGCATAATAGAAAATCCTTGAAACTTTTCTATAAAAACGAAAAAACATTATTCATTGATTTTATATAAATACATCAAAATCGTATAACTTACAACAGAAAAAAAATCGATCGCTATTAATAATGCAAAAAAGGTGGCGCATTACGAAATATAGATGAAACAAATATGAGAAATACGCAAAATTACATTTCTTGACCAAAATAAATAATCGCTTTTTTTTTTTAGTACAGATCCGCGACCACCAACGCCTCGGAAGAATTTCTGAATCTACTTCAGCACTTCCGAAAAAAAATTCAAAAATCTCTTTGATTTCCGAATTATGTCACCATTCAAAACGTCTTTAATCAATTTCTTATGTTAATGCTCTAAATTCTTTCTAAACAATAGATAAAGTTTGAAAGAAAAAATCTCTAATTTTATGAATGGTGTTAGTTTTAAACAACTCAGAAGTATAACTAGAGTTTAATTTTAGAAATTGAGGGAGTGGGAGGAAAGGCATGCAAGTGTTCTCGGAAGTTCAAGAAATAGTCGTAAAAAATAGAGTTCAAAATCATTACAAACATTGAGCAGAAAAAAACCTTTCAAAACTTGCACCCGAGTTTGTTTTGACATGCAGTGGCGGATTTAAAATATAGCAAATGTTACCATTGCGCGAGAGGCCGTAGGAGTTACAAAAATGCTTATGATAAATGTTTTACAACTTCTGTGATAGAGAAATAGGGCCCCAAACTTGTAACTCCGCCGAAGCGTTACAGAAAAGACTGCATTACTGTGATTCATATTACAAATATCGAAAAATTAAAAATTACCATCGGTTCAACGGGAATGTAACAAAATGACACAAAAACCGGTTGCGCCATCTCATATTTGTTTGCATAGTCTCCAATTCGGCAATATATCACCAAATGATCGTCAATATGAGACGCTATATTAGTTTTGCATTGAAATAAGTAATTAATAGCCAAAAAAATGAGTAAACAGGCTTTTCAGAACACCCGATTGAAAACAAAAAGGGAAGTGCACAACTAGAACGTACGCACACCCCACATGCAAAACTTGATCCTTCTACAGCTTACCATTTTTGAGTTATTATTTATGAGAGATACATACGTACATCCAGCTGCTAGAAACAACGCAATAATTAACTTGTTTGGTACCTGAATGCAGTATTAAAAACTCATTCAGGGTTGACTAAAATAGAAATTCATACTGAAACTTAAGTAAACAATTTTATATGAAAACAATAATTCTCTTTACTTTGTATTAAAAAATAAAACAGCAAAGCTCCTTTATTTTCAAAAACATCGGCCAGTTCCATCGGCTTTTCGATGTTTTTTAAGGCCGATGGGCCGATGTTTCCTGCAAGTTAGCATCGGCCGCCGATGCCAATAGCTAAATTGTTGAACCATCGGCGCCGATGCATCGGTCGAGTCCTAAAAGCTACTTTAAGCATTTTACAGTTACAATTACTAATAACGTTATATTTTAAACCCTTTTTGATTGAATTGTATAATATGATTTCAGGTTCAATCACAGTTTTGACACTAACAGTTAGTCAAGTGTCTGAACTGAGTCAAAATTTGCTATTTTATCAGAATGATTTACCGTAGAATTAGGATTGGTTTCCCAAGATTAAAATACCATTTTAACAGTTTCAACATAAAGTAAACTCAAAGGGAAAGGAAAGGATACACAAAAGTAATTATAGTTTCAAAAACTAAATTAACACACTTTTGTAACAAAATTACCTAAAATACATGTAAAAAAAACTTTGGAAAAAAGTATGTTCAGCAGCGAGAGGGGTGTCTCACAGCTAACTTATTTTTTTTTTTTTAAACTAGCTTAAAACAGTTGAAATAAAGTAACTGATCAAGTAATTACCTTTCAGGTAAGAGAAAAGTGTCACTTTTACAAAACGCTAATCTCTAGGCTAGAGATGAGAAATTTATGACCTGTGATCAGTAGCAGATTTTAGGGGTAGCACAGGGGGCTTGTGCCCCCCCTCAAAGGATGGATGAATTTCACTATTTTATTTATTACTTCTTAATTGAACTTTCTTTTGTCTTTTTTTACATTGTTAATTAACCCTTACAGGCGCGGGACATTAAAATTTTAGAAATGTAACAAAAAAACACAGTGGATGGGATAAATTGGTTATCTGGACATAGATTTCACAGTCAAAATTTTTTTAAATTCAAAATATTTTTTTTTAGAAATGTAATAAAAAAACACAGTGGATGGGATAAATTGGTTATCTGGACATAGATTTCACAGTCAAAATTTTTTTTAATTCACCCCCTCCAGCTGGGGGGTGGTGTCCCTGTTTGTGACCACCGCCCTCCTAGAGCAGAAATTGTTTTCTGAAGTGGTTATGTTTACCTCGCATGACAATTGGAGTAATTTCAAATATTTTAAGCTCTTAAGCATTTTTACTAATTATTTCAATAATTTATGCCATTAAGAATATTTAGAAAACAAAATCCAATATTTTTACTATAACAATTCCGAGATAAAGATTAAGTAAAATTCAAGAAAGTTCATATAGATTATATAAAATTATCTAAATAAGCAACTTAAAATGTTAAAAATATTTTTGGCACATTGTTCTTGCTTTATGTGTATTCTTTTTGTGCTATAAAATATTAAATGAAAAAATACTACTCTATAATACCATTTACAGAAAAAATAATATCAAAGCTGAGAATTAAAAAAGTATACAACTGTCTGGTAGGAAAAGCAGATCTCAAATGTGTGCAGTCATGGGCCTTCAAATTCACCTGTTCTGGATCAAGAACCCAAAATAAATAAACAAAAGCCCATTGAAAACTATTCTTGTGGGCCCCCTTTCTCTGAAATAACAAATTACATCTTTCACCCACAACAGTGAGATCAATGCTCTAGAGGGGCGGTGCCCACATTTGGGGACACCTAGAAAGAAATTTTGTTTATGCATTCAAAAATGAACTGGAATCTTTTGCAAAATTCTGATTGATTAGCTCAGGATTCCTGAGGGAAAATGGTTGACTAATTTAGTTTATGGTGTACATTTTAAAGTCTTGAAAAAAATATTGTATTTGAGCTTGAAAATCGAGGTATTTTAAACAAGAAATTAAGCCAACAAAAAGAGTCATATTTAATAGTGCCGCCATCTGTGTGCATTAAAGAGAAATAAAAGCAAATAATGCAGCGATTTTTGGAGTTTTAAAGAAAAAACTTTTTTTAAAGAAATTTTTTAAATTGGTGTCCTTTTTTGTGACCACCGCGCCGGAAAGGGTTAAAAAGAACGCAAAACACACAGTATATTTTGAATAAAAGCATTTTTGTTTGCTAAAGAAGTATTACTGGAGTCAGAGGCCCAGAAGTGCAGAATACATTTAACTCACTGGTTTTGAATTCAAGGGACCGTGTTATCGCAATTCGTTCACGAATTCTTCTTGGATGGAATCAATAATCAACATTTTTTTTTAAAAATGTATAGGCACACCTAAAAGAGCCATTTTGGTGCAGGAACCTATTTGCGAAAAAGAAATAGATTTCTTTTTCAGCTTATAAAAAATGCAAAACAAAAGAAATCATAATATGGTAGTTTCTTGGAAAGCCCATGATTTTTAATGGAAACGACATCTAGTATCAATATGTTATCTCAACTGTATCATGGCTTAAGAACAAATCAGCAACTGTTTTGAAATTCACACAGAAATAGTTTCTGAATTCATCA
This sequence comes from Uloborus diversus, assembly GCF_026930045.1. Lineage (NCBI taxonomy): Eukaryota > Metazoa > Arthropoda > Arachnida > Araneae > Uloboridae > Uloborus > Uloborus diversus. Next base: position 8,601,640 of record NW_026557765.1, read on the forward strand.
GTAAAACATATATGTTATGAAGTTATGATTTTCTTTATAAATTAATTTTAAAAAACTCAAGTGAGGCATGGGTTTGTTTAATAACCTTGCTCTCTTTGTCATAATCAATATGACAATGCTCCTAAGTCTAGCATCTCAGTGACATTATATTGGGTTAGCCCTATTTAAATGGCAATTTCAAGCCCTATTTAAATGGCTTGAAAAGGTCAAGATGTTTTCCGTCCACATTCACAGTATATTAGAGCATAATATTCATGTGCTTAGAAGTAGATTCATTGACCTGAAGGAATCCTAAAAAAATAATAAAAAACATGCATATTTAAAAATAAAGTCATATGAAACATCAAAGGCTGCGGCGGAGGGGCATTCAATTTCCCGTGCCCCCTCCGAAAGATTTTTCTGTATCTGCTCCTGCCTGTGATATCAATCTCTCACACTTTTTTTACATGTAAGTCAATTACTGGATCAGTTATTCTTTTCCAATTATTTTAAGCTAATTTAATAAACTAAGTAAGCTGTGAGACATCTGTTTCATGCTGAACATACTTTACATTCAGAGATTACTTTTTACTTTCTAGTTTGTTTTGCTGCAAAGCACCTGTTAATTAATTGTTGGAAACTAAAATATTATTTTTCTTTTTTTTTTAGTCTTACTGGCTTTGTAAAAAATACTTATTTTAATACAATTTAAGATTTTTTGCATGCAATTTCACAAAAAATGACAAAAGGGCTTGAAGGACATTCCAAACTGGAAGCTCTCAAGCTCGAAAAATAATAATAATTAAGGCAGGGATTACCAAACTTTTCCGTCTCTTGGCAGGCACCCTTTGAAAAATCAGAATTTTTTCATGTCAAGGTAGTCGGTCTATATTATATGCATTTACATATAAAAATTCCCTTCAAGGCTTGGAAGCATTACTCAAACAAATAGAATCAATACAGCAACAACACTGACTGTACTGGAAACTTAAACCGTACAAGTTTTGTTTCTGAAACGTACCATTCATATACCTTTCGTATCAGGTATCAAGTCTAAAGTATAATTCTTGCTTCACTACCGTGTATACTCACAGGGACGTAACTAGAGGGGGGCAGACGGGGCTCGTGCCCCGGGCGCCAGATTTCAGGGGCGCTAAACTGACTAAGTAAATGCTCAAATTTACTTTTGTAAAAGAAAAATAAGGAAACATTTTTTAAAAGTCTAAAAAAGACCCCCTCAGTGCAGGCGCAGGCAGAAAGCTTGCATGGTTTAATGTGGATAAACGATAAAATGTGGTAAAGATAGACGGAAAGAGAGTGAGGGGGGCACAGTAAATAGCATGAATGTATTTTCTTAGAGTTATTAGTACTTATTATATCTTATCTAAATAACCTCCCTCTCGGAGGAGGAATATAGGAGCAAAGCCTATGGGGAGTACACACCAATACAAAACAGCGGAAATGCTCAAATGTCATTTTTCTACAATTAAACGTCATAAAAAGCTGCCAACATGATGTCATCCTTTCATTTACAATGGCGAGAGCTTGTCTACCCCACACGTTACACTGTTCCCTTGCCCTAGTTTAGTTTATAATTTTCCCATTCTTGGAGAAAAATCTCGCACTATAACAATGGAGATTCAATTTAAAGTCGAGAGGCTGCCTATTTTTCTTTAGAAAATACTTAGGTTTTTTAGAGATAAATTGAGCTAAAATGAGAAATTTTAGACTTAGTTTCGATATATTTTTGCCATCCACACAATATTTTACATATAATCATCTACTTCAAATTCAATTAATGTGTCAGAAATAAACTATTTGTTCACCTCTGAAACTTCAATTTTGCTTTGGTACTTTTGATGAATATTTATATTTACAGCAGAATCTCGTTTATGTGGCTCCCGTTTATCCAGATCTCTGGCCTATCCAAATCAAATTTGTAGAGTTAAAAAATATATTCACTTGAATGATAATTCTAAATTGTGATAGCAAGAACGGAACTATAAATGTGCCAAATATTCGCTCTTTATTTTCATTAAATACACAACTGCTATATATAGGCGGTCGAGAAAATTATAGTTACCAAATAAACAGCGTGACACATTTGGAGTTTCAATCTGATACCACTGTAGCTGAACTAGAAATGATACAGTATTTGCGAGTAACAATCCTATGTAATTTTGTTACAAAGCATCGTTTTTTTTGCTGAATAAAAGATAAGTCTGCTTATTTTCGAATTAATTACTGCTTATTATCCGTATTTTCGTTTATTCGAATTGTCTTTGGCCCAAGTTAGTCCGGATAAATAAGGTTACACTGTAAATAGAAATAACCTGGAAAGAAGCGCACTGAAAACATGTAATGTTTTATATGTTCAAGATTTGTGTTTTTTAAAAGAAGGTTAATAGAAAGAGTTTTGATGTCACCCACATTAGGTTTCTGTTTTTCTATTAAATGTTTTTCAAATGTATACTTATATACCATAGGTGGGGAACGTGCGTCCTTTAAAAAAATTAACTCTTGTAATAATTAATATTTAATTTAAAATGCGTTGCATATAAAATTATCAAGATAATGTTTAAATAAGATAATCTATCCATTTCGATTGTAAGTTGTAAGTAAGTTCATTGTAAGTTGTCGGCTTAAAGTCAATATACTAAGTATAGCAATATTCAATTAATTTCAAATTAGAAACAAAAACTAATAACCCACTAAATTTTTCATCGGAGTTAAAATTATTTCACGTATTATTGCGACATGTTGCTCTTTTGTAGTTGAATACTGTTATTTTTCTTATGAATTTCTTCATAGTAGTATAATAAAAATACTTAAATAATCGAAAACATTTTTGTTTTATTTTTTTCATTTGAAGTGGTAATTTTAAATTCGTATCTCAATATATTAAAAAAAAAAAAGTAACTCCAAAGAAATTATGAAAGGATGCCTGTGGCGGGCCTGCGTCCAGGAGACCCCATATAGCACCTACAATCTTGAAATTTTGTACAAAATTACTTCGAGCCCCGAGGATTTGCGCCTGGGGTTTCTTATTTTAATTTTTTTTTCTTAGTGATTAATTTTCTTAGGCTAAAATTTCACATAAATTGCCTATTGAATGGATGAAAGATTTCTCACATCCTTTAACATTTCATGTAGTTCAAAAAGATTTTTTTCTGCATCAAATAAAGCATGTAACAATTTTATCAATAAATTAGAACAGCAAATATAAGGGTTTCCATTTTAGTGAAAAGTCCTAGGCTCAGTCCGGAGGTCCTTTAGCACCTATAGCTTTGCAAGATAATACAAGTTAGTTTGGAAGGCTTGAAAAGGGTGCTCTTTAAATTGATTTTTTTAATGCCTCGGTGAGGCATATTTCTATCAAATTCGTTTTATATTTTCGGGTAGGAGTGGGATTATGTTCTAAAAATGAGCTCTTCATTTAAATTCTATTTTCTATGGGAGGGAGAGGGAAATATTCACTTTCTTCGAAACAGAACTTGTAACGTGTTTCTCAATCTGATTCTTTCTGTCAGACGATTTAAATCTTCGCGAATCAAATAAGATGTCGAACCAATCTTCGGGGATCGGTAAGCGTCAACGAGCAGGGGACAGAGTCCCCTGGTAGAAAAAAAAATAATGCAACAAGTTGTTCATTACTCTAAAATGGAATTACAAAATTATGTTTCCTTGAAAACCTTCGCATGTAAAATAATAAATAAAATTTAAGGATTTTTACGCCCTATCGATATTTTAAAAAATGCAATAAAACTGTAAAGTCGCAATTATAGGATTATCAATACATCCTTTATCACTGCCTAATTCAAATTAATATTTTAAAATTATTATTTTTAATATTTATTTTTTATGAGAGGGGGCGCTGAAACGAGGTCTTGCCTCTGTTCGAAAATGATCTAGTTACGTCCCTGTATACTCACGTACAAGTAAAGAAATTTATTACAAAAAATGATGTTTAAAGTTAGGGGGTCAACTTATACGCAAAGCAAAACTTCCGAAAATTTTCCCTGATTTTTTCTTAGAAAAAAAACACTTGAAAAGTGAACATTTTACAGATTTTAGTCCATCCCTTTTAAGCAGATGCTACAGAAATAAATGCTTAAAAATTCTGCTATGATTTTACATGGTCTGGCTGAGAAATAAAGAATAAATAATTATAGTAAACGGCCAACTACGCAAAAAGTGCAGGGATTGCCGTATTTGCGAATTTTCTGAATAATCTCGAATTATTGCTCATTTTTTTATAAAATTATATAATATGGCTACAGCATACAATTTTATTGATATGAATTCAGAACAAAAGCAACCAGTAAAAATACGTAACAGCGAAATCGAACCCTTTATAAAAATTACGATCTGAAAAGTGAACTCTTTTGAATGCAAAAGAGTAAATATCGGAAATTTTTTTAACACAAAAATTTTAATTACATTTAATTTTCGTCCTTTTTATAATGTTTAGATTCAAACTTAGCAACAAAATGCTTTCGTGTTTTCCAAAAGTGGTAGGGACTCGACTTGTACGCGGGTTTTCAATTTCTTTCCTGATTATTCTAATAAAATGATGGGCTCAACTTCTATCCGAGTATATACGGGAGCAATAACATGTTACGATCAAGCTTAGAAAATGCAGTTGTAATCTGTTGGCGAAGGCTCAAAATTGCCATTCATATTGCTCAATTTTTTCTTGAGTTACGGTTACTCAAAGTTTTCAAACGTCATTTCGGCAATATGCACAAACTGTAAAATCACCCTATACCATCTTACCAGACACTATACCAATTTTTTCCAGCATGGGTTAAAATGAATATAGCAAAACTAAAAAGTACATTGGCACAATTATACTTTTGTACCTTCATAATTAAAAAATATGATGATATGTGTACACCTAAACCTGTTTTTATGTGGTGGATAAGGACCACATAAAAAAAATCACATAAAAAATTGTTAGAAACTTCATAAGTAGCTTTAAAAAGTTGTTTTTGCAACACAGTTAAAAAGTATTTTTTTTATGCGGTGGATAGGGACTGCATAAAAAAAGTTTCACATAGAAAATAATGCAAAAACTTACAAAATTGTAATCTTTAAACAAAATTAATATAAACCAAGTGATAATAATTTTTGCTGAGTACTCGGACAAAATTTCCCAAATAAGGATATTTTTAGGAAGTCACAGTGACTTCCCATGGGGATGCCTATGTTGTCACTTGAAGATACTGACTCACACTTATTTTAAAAATAATTTCGTGATTTGAATCCCAATCTGAATGAAAATGTAATATACCGCACAGAAAAAATTTGCAAAAAAAAATAATAATAATAATAATAAATCTACTGAAAAAAAAGGGCCACATAATAACAGGTTTGATTGTTATTCTCAAGATATGTAATGTAAAGAAAAACAAAAAATATAAATATTCATTTGTTAGGAATTTAATAGAAATTTTGGACTGACAATGAAATAGACATGAATTTTACACAACCCATTTTACCCTGTTTGAGCCTATATTGTTTGTGGATCACTTAGAAGGTTTTTTTATAACTGGAAGAGTGTTATATAACAAGTTTGCTATAAAAATGCAATGTATAACAAATTGTGTACTAAGATATTTTGATAAACAAAACAAGTTATAAATTAAATAGAATTGTCAGTTTGAATAAATAAGTTGAAGTAAAAATGAGATTTAAGGATTCCACTTACTTAGACAATGATCTGGAAAATTTTGAGAGCATAAACAACTTGGCAGCTGGAAACAAAAATTTCAATAAATACACTAACATATTAGATTGTTAAAAATAATAATGGTAATTAAAAATACAAATAGTAAGCAGCTTTCCCAAAAATGAGAAGCAATACCCCCAAAACATCCGCCTGAATATTTCAATGGTGCAGCCATGACCACACTACATTTTGTATGTATATAAATTCTAAAATTTTGAAGTATTTCATTTTTTGCAAAATTATTTGATTTTTTACAAAATTATCTGATTTTTAACACAAAAAAGATTTTAAACAAACTAGCTTTTAAAAACATCAACGATGACCCCGCTCCGCCAATTACCCTCATAAATAATAGCCGATGATCGAGTAACCCGTGTGTTTCAACAATGAAACTTGCGCCACAGCATGATAATTTGTTTATATGTGTTTTGGCATTGTTTAACATGCAGTGGAAAGCTTTATTGTGACAAGGCGGCTGAACCTCGATCCGGTAACTTAACCGTTTTTTTTGCTAAGACTGTGTCATTTCAGGGGAATGAAAAAAAGGAAAAAATGGTCAACAATGATTGCTACCTACTGGATTTTAGGGTTAATCTACAGGAGTTAGGGTTAAAATTTCAACTATCAAAATATCACCCAGGATTGCCACTCAATTTTGGAAAAAAAATTCCTTGTGCTTTCCCTGCATGAAAATGAAATATTACAAACGAGCAAACACTGATTGTGTGAAAAAGAACATTAATATCTTGATAATTTCACCACAGGAAATAAAATCGAAACAAAAAAAATAAATAAATACAAGGAAATAATTAAGAATTCATAATGACTGAAATAATAGCACGGTGATTGAATATGTTTAACTTTTTACACAATTTTAAAAAACACCTTCTCTTAACCATTCATTACTTGGACCTAAATGTGTAAAAGTTAAGCAGAACAATGAATACCAACGACTAATTTTATTGACTCTAAATTAAATTATCATGAAATTGGAGTTGCATGTTAAACAAAACAATAAATATATTGTTTCTATGATCAACATTTTAATATTTACTTTTAAAAAAAGCAAGATTATCATTTTTTATTTTACTTTATTTTTGAACTTCATTTATATTATCATAATTATTATTACTACTATTTTTTTTTTATTTATTTTTTTGGTAGTTTATATATTTGGGCATTGATTTTTTCAACTTCAATTTTAAAAAATATTTTTTCCCCGAATTTTCCATGTTTTTGAGCAAAATTTCAAAATTCCCTGGCTTTTCCATGCTTTTTTGTTGATGTTTGAGTTCCCTGTTTCTTCAGGTTTCCCTATGGCGTGACAACCCTGTCACCTAACATGCAATGACTTCATTCAAATGTAGAAACAATTTCCATCCGTCATACCTTGATGGGCAACTTTCTAGTTAATAAATACTAAAAGCAGTTATGGGTCCTTGATTTTTTTGCAGGAGAGCAGACCAAAATTTATACATCCCGTGAAGTTGGAAGACATACGATTTTTATATTTACAGATTTATAAGGCATCTAACTCCCCAAAATGTCCAATGATGGATTTGCAACATGCAACATTCAAACGAATAATTTAACTTTGTTTGATGAACCGTCTTACTCTTGATCAAATAAAATGAAGGTTTAGTCCGTATACTGCTATGCTAATTTAAGGCAAAGATGAGGGTAAGTAAATATCGATTATCTTTCAAGCTGATAACTTTCAGTTTTCACTGAAAAAGTTTGTGCGACAAAATCGGCACATAAAAGCAATTTGATATAATATTAGAAAAAAGAACATATAGCACACACCTATCTACTCTATAACTGTTTACAGTACGTAACAAAATTGACTTCAAAAAAATTCAAATATCAAAAAATTTACAGGAAAGTTTGGAATCCTTTCATTAATAAAAAGGTTTTCACGTTGTCTTAATTCTAGAAATTATATCCAATGACAACACAATCAATATCCTGTTTGAAATCGTGAAGAATCGAAGCTCAACGAAGCAATGCACTACAGTACATTATACGCGTAGGTGTTAGAAAACACTAAACATTCAAAAGTTAAGTCTCTTCTCTTATGTACATTAAGTTGAACCTGAAACAAGCGTTAAAGAAACGCACATTTTACACAACACAGCGGGCAACGAGGACAATGAACGCCGGTTGAATCAGTGGTTTATTGAATCAACCACTTTAATGCATCAAATTGCCAAAAACAGAACAAAATCCAGCCTTATTCAATAAGCCACTTTATTGAATCAACCGCTTTATGGAATCAAAACCGTTTCGAACAAACGTGATTCATATAAGCGGCAGTCAGTGTATAACACCTAACCAGTGGTTCGGCAGCGACAGTCGCAAGGTCAAAAATTAGGGAAATGTATGACCCTCAACAAATTTAAGATTGTGGATTTCAGCTTCTGCTTCTAAAGATGTGAGGGAGTGATTGCTATAGTGTTCGTCCCGCGCCACCCCCTCATAGAATGTGAGTGGAATATTTTTCAAAAATATGCCTCATTATTGAAAGAAAGAAAGGGACTCGTCTTAGGTAAACAAAGATTTGAAAAAAAAAAAAATAGAAATGTTGGGAGGAAATTATTTTTTCTTTTATAAAGATTAGGGATCTCTGCCCCCTGCTCGCTAACGCACCAACCCCCGAAGATTGCTTCGCAATCTTATTTGATTCGTAAAGATCCAAAGCTCCCTTTGGATCAAAATAAGCACCCCTTCCCCGGGTTTAAAAATAACTCGTACCAACATGCAGAGCCGTAAGGGTTAAGGGGCTCCTGAGCATTGCAAAACTGCAGTTTTGTACGTTTGAAAAGTCGCTTTCATATTCGTAGTCTTTGTGATACATTTTGCTCTTTAGCTCAGGGCTTGAATTGAGTTGAGACTAAGATTTTCCGTTAAAATCCTATTCCTATTCAGAGTCACAACTAACTACAACTGTATTTTATGTCGAGGACTGCATACTAAGTGCCTTGCCTTCCGTTAAAATCGTAACCCGTAAAGTTTATGAATAAGAAAGAAGAAACATGCGAATCGAAAATACGTAACTATGGCAACGCCAAATAAAACATAAATAATTTTAATGGAGATTAGATTAGTCGAACGTAATTTTTAACTGCTTGTAACATTTTTCCTTTGGAGATAGAAGCTTAGTTTCTCGATCATAGGTCGAGTTAGATCTGGAGTAAAAAAAAAACCTCTTTACAGTGGTGTCAAAAAGAAAACTGTGTGTGTTCTTCGCTTTTTACCGATAGATTTAATGAAGAAAGTAATGCTTAAATTTTAGCTAAGCCTAAAAAAGTTCCGAGTGAAAAACAAATATCTCCCGCCGTATTTAAGTTAGAGCATTGAAACAAATTGCGTAGAATGCGGAAAATTCTACCCTTTCTAACAATATATAATATTAATATATGCAAGTAATTTTACACCCCTTTAATAGGCAATTATATTGCCTATTAACGCGTAATTACCTATTACGCGAAATTCGAGCTTAAAAAATTAATTACAAAAATATTAATTCGAATTTTAAAAAATAAAACCCCAGCTGCACATCCCCGGGGCTCGAAGTAATTTTGTACAAAATTTCAAGGCTGTAGGTGCATGGGGTCTCCTAGACGCACGTCCGCCACAAACTTCCTTCCAGAATTTCTATGAAACCTTACTTTTATTTATTATAAAAAAAAACTTTGAATTGAAAATCTTCAGTTGCAACTGATTGATCAGCTAATAGTTCCCCCCTAAGTCCTATTTCCCTCCTTTTTTTCTAGTTTGTCTGATAATAAAGAAATCTTCAAAGTACTACTCCTCCGAAGCTCCTCTTCCCCCTCCCCATCTCTCCCGCCAGAAGCATTACGGAGCATCTTCGGTTTCAATTCCAGACCTTCACTTTCGTAAAATTTCCAGGGGAGAGCCTCCGAGTACCTAACATTGTTTAAAATTGCTTTTATGGAGCTTCAGTTTCGAAGAACTGCCAACACTAAAGTACCCCCCCCCCTTCCTTTAATATCTTTAAAAATTAGGGTTTTTTAAACTTTTCAGTAAATCCTTGTTTTAAGCGGGGGTTACGTTCCACGGAAATGCCGCATAAATTAAGATTGAATAAGTGTTGAAATAGGGGTTAGGTTCCGTAGACGAAAAAAAAATAAGTATTTCATTCTAGTTATAGATAAATATATATCCATGACGTGACCTACCTTCACTATTAAATCAGAAAGATCATTTGTCATTGACAAGAAATGGCTCAAAATTTTCATAGCGAAAGCTTTTGGTTGTGTGTCATCGATGTTGTTGGTTCGTCTTTCTTTGTTACTTTTAAAGCTCTTCTTTCGGTAAGCTGACTACCTTTCCTTCTGCATAGAGTTCTGGAACCAATCGCAAAAAAACTATCTTCAGTGACCCGAGCTCGTTTGTTAGCACGCAGAAATGCAATTTATTATTTGCTACCTACAATCTCAGGAGTTTGGATTTTGAAAGAGGGGAAAACTTTATCTGTTTTCAATACCACATATCCCGCGTAAAATCAAAACTCCTCCGCAAAGTGTCAAATCTTAAACCGCGTAAAATAAACCCGCTTAAAACGAGGGTCTACTGTACTAAGGGAAAATTTAGGCAGAATAGCCTCCAAACCCCTTCTCATAATATCACAGAATATCGCTACAGTTTTAAAGGTTTCAATCATTTTCAGAAAGAGCTCCAGAACTCCTTGGTCGAAGTAAATAAACCCTTAGCTTTAACGTTTGTTCATTATTTCCATTTGCTCTATTTGGGGATAGTCCTGGACTGATTAGTCAGCAAAATCAAGTAATTAAATAATTCATAATATTATTAAATTTTAGTACAGTATTCTAAAACGTTAAATAGGAATGTAAAAACTGCAATTTTATGTCTGTTACTAAAAGCTTTGTAAAATGATTTGCACTAGAATACATTTTCTTGTTTCTAAATCAAGCTACCTATGTGTATTTTAATTTTACAAGTTGGTACTCAAACTTTCACTAATGATACACAAATAACAAAGTTGCGAGGGCCAGAAGAGGTTTGAACCCCCCGCGTAAAACTCTTTCTGATCTAGATTTACTGTGAAAGTGCATTAGTAATTGTATAAATGAAATCAGCATCTTGAAGACTACATTTAAAGGCTATCTAGGTACTATCTAAAGGTGAAATATGTTTTCATAATATAGTAACTTTTTATTAACATTATTTTCTACAATCCGAATTTATGAATGCCATACCAAGTGGCAGCTATCTGTTGTGGCATAAATACTAGAGTACAAACACTTGATGTTTTACATTCTTTTATTCATGTCTTAGAATATTCATAAAATTTTTAATTACTTAAAAATAAAATAGTAGCTAGCCTACAATAAAGCACACAGCTTCAACTTTTATCAAAAAACTGAACAATATATCAGTACAAAATGAAACGTCTTAAATCTAGTAACATGGACCTTAAAAACTATCAATTCATGCAGTCTGTTTTTTCTTAGTATTTAAAGGTTTTTTCGAACTTGCGATTCTGAACATAAGATTTGCACAACAGTTAGAGCGGTTCCAATAGTTTTACAGTTTCACTATTGCTGTGAGTTCTCAAATGCACACCTAAATTGTCTTTTCTAGCAAAAGTTCGTTCACAATAGGTACAGGCGTAGGGTCTCTCTCCACTATGGGTTTTTACATGATTCTTTAAAGCTCCATGCTGAGCGAATGATGCATCACAATATTCGCAAGTGAACGGTCTTTCTTTGGTATGAACTCTTAGATGTCTTAGCATATTTGTCTTTTGGGTAAATGCTTTTTCACAGTATTGACAAGAAAATGCCTTTTCTCCAGTATGAATTCTAATATGCTTTTTTAATATTCCCATTTCCCAAAATGCTTTTCCACAGCTGTTGCAAGGAAAAGGCTTTTTAATACTTGTCTTGTCACAGCATTCATTAGAATCAAGTGTTTCTCTTTCGTGAATTTTCAAATGCCTTTTTAAACTTTCATTCGTACTATATTCTTTCATACAATGATTACAAGAATACATTTTATTCCTAGCATGACGCCGCATATGTTTCTTCAGACTTTCGAGTACAGGAAATGCCTTCCCACATTGTTCGCAAGGAAAGGGCCTTCCTCCAGTATGAGTACTCATATGTATTTCAAGGCTTCTCTTTGTCAGATATGCTCTATCACATTGATCGCAGGCAAAAGGCTTTTCTCCAGTGTGGATTTTCCTGTGAATGCCCAAATTTCCACTCACTGCAAAAGTCTTTTGGCAGTACTCGCAAGAATAAGGTTTCTCCCCGGTGTGAGTCCTCAAATGCGTGTACAAACTTTTCTCATGAACAAAGGAATGCCCACAAATATCGCAAGAATACTGCTTCACTCCGGAATGTGATACCTGATGGGCTTTCAAGTCACTTTCATAACAGTACACTTTGTCACATGAATCACAAGCAAAGGGTGCGTCTTTTGTATGAATGATCATAATGTGCTTTCGCAAAGTACTTTGCCGGGAAAATGACTTTTTACAGTATCCACAAATTTTGGATGCATCACTGCTGTTTAATTTGGAACTGTTCATTTCTGAGTTAAAAGCTGTTTCCATGTCAAAATAATATTTTACAAGCAATTCCACAATTCAAAGAACAAGTGGCTAAAAATCTGGGAAATATTTAAAAAAAAAAAAAAAATCAAAATAAGCAAGGGTCTTATCATGTTATCTAATTATTCGGCAGCTTAAATATGTGAAACTGTTTTTTTTTTTTTTTTTTCTGTACTTTTGTTACAATTCCGCACCGATAACAAAAATTTCCTAGATTCAAATAAAATTTTTTACACTGATGCACTTAATTGAAAATGGTAAAATGCACTTCCTTGCATTGGTGAGTCAAAAACTTGCTTCATATTCCACATTAGAACCAAGCCTATGAAAGAAAAGAAAATACCGTTAATGCTCAAAATATTTTTTTCCCAAAAAACCATATTTTCCAAGGTTATCTTCCAAATAAATATATACATAGGGGAACGCTTGGTCAATAGCGGGGGGAAATTGAAATAACGGGACAAATGATTTTTAGTACTACCTATTTGCTAATGTTTTAACAATTTAGTAACACCTGTAGCTTATTCTAGTCATAAAAAAGTTAACTCTGAAGGTTAAAGCATGTGATAAATACAAGCAATTTCAAAGTTTGATATTCATATTGTAGTATTTTGTTGTTAGTCAAACAGTAGTTTTCTATATATATAAAAATGGAGTTTGGTAAATTTGTTCCCTAAGATCTCAGAAACTACCCGGCAGATTTGGCTGCAACTTTCACCGTTTGTTCATTTTGGTACTGGGAAGGTTTATAGACCAGTTCGAAAAAAATCCGATTGATAGTTCCCTTTTTATTCCAATTTTAGTCCCAATTTTCGCATAAATGGCCTAATATGGGGGTGGGAAAAAACGTGCACATATTAACATTATATGTCCATCGAAAGCGCCAATTTTTCTGCTGAAGATAGCATCTATTCGAAGTTTCTAAGTTGTATAAAAAACGAGTTATGAGCTTTTTTGTTCCCTGTTTGAAGGCTTTCATCAACCCAAGTCATTATTTAGTGTCATCTCAACTCCCAAGAATTGTTGTATTGTTGAATATTTTTGCGCTTCGTCTGACTTTTTGGGGCTTTTCTCAAGTCAAATCTTAAAAGTAACGTTTTCCCACGAGATTGGCTAAAAATAAATGGATTTGGCTGATTATTTTAACGGAACTTATGTAATTAATGGTTTATTATTATTATTTATGCTGATTGGACACTTGCTCACTATATCCAACCAACCAGCAGAAATATTGCCAGAATTTTTTCAGAAAGATTTCAGTAGCTGATGCATTTGGCGGTTTTTTCCACTGTCGCTGTTTTTGAGCCCAAAGACTACGTGATAATGTTTCTCAGCTTTCACCATATAAACAAAATATCGTCAATCAAAGATACTTAAAAAAAATAATAATACTGTGTAAAATAATTCAACAACTAAATTAGGCAAATCCATAAACCGCACAAAAACTTCCATTAATTTTTCTTTTTGCACGATTTCAAACAATCGCCAAATTTTACTACTTATTTTTGGAAATATTTCGGATGAAACCGTTTAGCGCCATTTTATTTTGACCAAAAGTATCTCAGCGTCTGGCAACAATATTTCTATAATAAAAATTAGTAAGAAGGGGGAGTATTATCGAAAGTGTCCCAAAATGATTCTCGCAAATTTGGTAAGATTTTAAACCGCACCAAGTGCTCACAAAAATTGAAATTTCCCAAAATAACTAAAGCAAGTGTAAGGGGAACGCGGGCGGCTACATTTTTTAAAACAGTTCGTACATCAATAGCCATACAGAGAAGGTTTTAGATTAAAAAAAAAGTACTAACAGATAAATCTTTTTCAACATGTAAAGTTTAATTTCATATTTCTGAAATTCTTTAAATTTGTACAGGGCCGTATCCAGAGGGGGGGGGGCTGACGGGCCCGCCCCCCCCCCCCGAAATGTTTTGTACCGTAAAACAGAAGAAGGTTTTTTTTTTTTTTTTAAATTCCTAATGTCAGAAAAGGAAAATAACAAAGTTTTTTTTTTATTCTTAATTTTGCTACTATTCAAAATTTATAATATTTTGCAGAAATACAGAAAAAGCAGTTCTAGTTCTCATTAGCTGCAAGGCACACTTGAAATTTAGACTTTTAATTAGGACTTCCTGCTCTCTTTCCCAATTCAATTCAGGGCAGTCCAGGGTTAAAGCAGGCCCTTCGTCAGTTCGGTTGACTTTTCAAGTCTACCGAACTGACTTCTGTGCACTTCCTCCTCTAGAGGCGTGCACAGAAATTTTGGGGCTGTCACAAATGCTTTTTTTAGGCCCTCTCCATATTGTTTACCCATATTTTCAACCCTAGGTTTAAAAATATTGGGCCCCATTTAAGCTCGGGCCCGGGCCAACAGGTGTCCTTTCTCCCCTCTATGCACGACCCTGCCCTCCTCCCCCTAAAGCTCTTATAAAACTTGCACTGTACTGATTTCGAGCCGGGGACTCCTCAAAGGCTGGGCCCCTAGTTTCCGATTAGGCGAGTATCTTGTTACCAAGATGTACCAAACTGAGCTAATTGATACATCCTGAGTAAAAACTGCAAAAATCACGATTCTCGCGTTTTTGTAGCATAATTTTCAAGATCATTTTTGTGACTGATATGTTTCTTGTCTTGCATTTATTTAATGCCGAATTCAGTATCATGGAAGCTCTTTTGTTATTGCTTGTTTTTTTTTTCTTACTTCTACTGCATACTGTTAATACCTTTAGCATAAGAAAAAAAAAAAAACACTTACTCCACTCTTTTTCATTTTCTGCACTACTTGTGATTGAAAAAAAAAGTTTGTTTCGAGAAATATTTCGTTGCATTTATTTTTAACTTAAAACGGGTGTGTCTTACAAAGTTATAATCATTTTGTAAGACTGTGCAATCAACTTTTGAAAAGTGTAAATAAAGAGCTTAAAATAATTTCAACTGTTCGATAGTCTTTGAAAATTATTTAAGTTTTTGAAATTCCTTGAAAAGTTCTTCAATTTTGTATCTTATCAAGAAAATAAAGTATGAACTGTCCAAATGGCCAGAATATCACTCTTTCGTTCTTATTTTCTGAATGTCTACAGCATTTCTTTTAAACTATTTTGTACAATTTTCATACTGTAGGGCATCTAATGAAAAAAAAAAAAAAAAATGGGGACAGGGGGAGTGATCAAAAACAAACTTTACTAAAAGCCGATATGAGCAGATGACGAAGTGCTTCTCTTTTCTCCTCTCTCGTTTTTCCTCTCTGTCCATTAAGTTCCATGATTTGTCGAGCAAGCAATTTATATTTTGTTTGATCTTGATTTGCAAAAGAATGTATAACTTTTAAAAGATTTTGTGTGCCTAGTTTTTTTTTCATATTTTTGTCGTCTCAATTACCTAATATAAAGCCTTAAAATACAGATTTTTTTTCTGAAAATTTCTAGGGGGAAAACCCCCGGACCCCTTGAAATTATGGATGTTCTACATCAGACTTAAAGGGACACTCTCCTGTTATCCTTACCACTACAAGGTGACTAAGAAAAATAATAAGAAATTAAAATAAAAACGTCCAAACAGTGGAATCATTAAAAATCGAGACGAAAAGTCTTCTATGTTAACATTTTTATGCGTTTGTTGTGTCTATATATACTATATGAGTGTGTGTGTGTGTTAGGGCAATATGCTAATCCGGGCCCCTCCCGAAAAAAATTTCTGGATACGGCCTTGAATTTGTATATGCTTAAATGTCGTGCTTTCGTTTCTAAATGAATACTATTTTGTTCTTTATACTTATTCCTATTTTAGTTTAATGAGTAAGGAAGAAGCTCGATTTTTAATCACGTTAAAAAGGTTTGTTTTAAATTCTTTCGCTTAAAACAGAAAACAAGGGCAAGTAACGATTGTTTCTCATAATTATTACTAACCCAGGCAACGCCGGGTATTTTTCCTAGTGTAATTATAAAATCATAAACATCTCGTTTTTAACTTTTTAAATAAAAAATGACATATTCTTATACTTGGTGTAGTATTTTTTATTATTTTTATATTAAGTTTATTTTTATTTAAAATGTTTTGTACACTTGGTCAAGTGCACAAACAAAGGACAAAGTAAAATATTTCATCTCGTTTATTTAATCAACCATTTATTAAATCACTGACGCATTCGCTTATTAATTCATTTACATTTCTCCATTAAAAAAATGACTTATTTATTCATTCTCTCATTCAGTTTTGTATTTATTAACTATTTTATTCGCTCATTTATTTTTTCTCATAATACTAATTATTTTATTTATTCATTCATTGCTACATCTATTCATTATTTCATTTATTTACACATTCATTTGATTAAAAATAGTTTCAATAAACTCATAGAAAATATTTCGATACAAAAATATTTTATTTTTCACGTAGTCCCATGGAAAAAAAGAACAATTTTCCATTTTTTAGGAAGGTACAAATTTACTGTCAAAAATTTATTTAAAAAAAAAAGGTTTCAATGCAAATTTTATTGTAAAATACATTGTTCTTTCTTGAAGTAATGCAATTTTTAAAACAAATTACCAACTTATGCATTATAAAAAAGCTAAGATATCTTAACTATTTCACTTTGCCCAACATTTCCTGACATCAGAAATTCATATTTTACAAATAATGACACATTTTTGCATTTTAACAATTTTATTTTTATAACTTTGACACATATTTTCATTGCCTTTACCTGTCACTTGCAGTAGGGCAGCGAAGGGGGGAGGGGGGGGGGGAGGTGAAAATACCCCCAAGAGGCATTGGTTTTAAAAAAAATGCAAATTATAATCGAGTAGTTTATGCATATGAAAGGGCTGTTTTTATCAAAACAGCACCTTCAGAAGGTTTTGTGATCAAAAAATCCCCTTCAAAATGTATTTTTAAAGGAAAAAAAAACCCATCCAGAAAGTATTTTTGATCAAAAAACCCCCTCCAGTAGGTATTTCTGGCTGCGCTAGTGTAATAGTTAAATACAAAATTTATGCCTAGCTACAGGTTTTGCTCACAGCTAGGCTTGTCTTAGTCTATTTTAAATTGACATTGAATTCCTAAGAATCAAGCAATTCTCTTTCATGGATTTCAGAGTGCCTTTTTATACTTTCATTCGTTACAAATTCTTTCATTTCAATGCTTACAAGAATACATTTCAGTTTGGAAGTTAACGAGATTGAGAAAAAATTGGAAAAGTACAAGTTGGAGGAGAAGTTTTTGCAGAAAGTACGAATGAAGCACTGTAACAAACTATACGATTCAAAACTAATCACCTTATCATTTTTGTAATAACTTTTCAACAAGTACAGTAGAACCTCGATTATCCCAACTAATTGGGACCGCTATTACCTCGGATGTCAGAAATCTCGGTTAATAGAAACTTTTCATAAAAACCTGTCAGGATCTCAAATTTTTAACTAAAGTGTTAACTAAAATACAATCGAATATTTTTAAAAGTTAAGAATGACTATGTAATAAGCAATGTTTTACAGTTAAAAATCTAAAATAGTAAATGACTTGTAGTAAGGTATTTAATTTTTTTACAATGCCAAGTTAAATATTGAAAGATGCATGCAAAAAGTAAACTTCTTGAAAATATTTTAATATTAAACTAAAAGTTTTTTTAAAGACTTATTATAATATAACATTATCGGCTCGGTTAACAGAAACCTCGGTTAATCGAGGTTCTACTGTAGTCTTATCTCCCTCATGAGTTTTTAAATGTTCTTCCAAACTCCGTTTCTGAGTATAAGATTTGCAACAATGAGTACAAGAATAGCGCTTATCAGCACTGTGAATTCTCATATGTGCAGTTAAATTGCCTTTTTGAGCAAAAGCTCGTTCGCAAAATGCACATGCATAAGGCTTTTCTCCTGTATGAGTCCTTAGGTGGGCTTTGAAACACTGATTTTGAGAAAATGTCGCACCACAATAATCACACGTGAATGGTCGTTCCTTGGTATGAACTCTAATGTGCGTTATGAGATTGTGTTTTTGAGTAAATGATTTTTCACAGAGCTCACAAGAAAAACTTTCTCCCGTATGGATTTTTATATGCTTTTTCAGTATCCCCATTGTACCAAAAGCTTTCCCGCAAGTACCACAAGAAAAAAGCTTTCTCACGACTGAATTTTCATTGCATTTTTCAGAGTCAAGCATTTCTCCTGCATGAATTCTCATGTGCCTTTTTAAACTGTCATTCGTGGCATATTCTTTCATACAATGCTTACAATTATACATTTTACCCCTAGTATGACACCGCATATGTTTCGTTAGACTTTCGATGACAGGAAAAGCTTTCCCGCATTGTTCGCAAGTGAAGGGCCTTCCTCCAGTATGAGTACTCAAATGCCGTCTCAGGCTCCTCTTTGTCAGAAATGCACTGTCACATTGGTCACAGGCATAAGGTTTTTCTCCAGTGTGGATTTTCATATGAATACCCAAATTTCCACTCACTGCAAAAGTCTTTTGGCAGTACTCACAAGAATAAGGTTTCTCCCCGGTGTGAGTCCTCAAATGTGTGTACAAACTTTTCTCATAAGCAAAGGTCATCCCACAAATATCGCAAGAATACTGCTTCACTCCTGAATGTGATACCTGATGCGCTTTCAGATCGCCTTGATAAAGGTACACTTTGTCACATAAATCACAAGGAAAGGGTGCATCTTTGGTATGAATGATCATTATGTGCTTCCGCAAAGTACTTTGACGAGAAAACGATTTTTTACAGTATCCACAAATGTTGGACGCATCACTACTGTTGGATTTAGAGGGTTTCATATCCGAGTTTAGTATGAGTTCGGCAGCATGAGTTCGCATATGCCTTTTCACACTCTTCTCATAAGGAAAGGTCATCCCACAAATATCACAGGAATACTGCTTCACTCCCGAATGTGATACCTGATGAACTTTCAGATCACTTTCGAAACAAAACACTTTATCACATTCATTACAAGGAAAGGGTGCTTCTTTTGTATGAATCATCATTAAATGCTTTCTCAAAATACCTTTGCGAGCAAAAGATTTATTACAATACTGGCAAACCAAGGATGAGTCGCCACTGTTTAATTTTGAAGTACTCATTTTTATGTCAAAATATTTTTGCTTGTCAAAAAATTTCACATGTTATTCTACAGTTCCAAGGACAAGTGATTAAAAATCTAAAAATATTTAAAACATTTTTTTAAAGCAAAAGTTCTTTTTATGATTATGTTACTAAATGACTCAGGATCTTTAGTATGTTAAGCTGGCTTTATTCTTTCTTTTTTTTTTTTTTTCACTTTTATTATTTTCCTCACTTATAACAAATGATTTTCTCGTGGAACCAACTTAGTTATTTGTTACCAATCACTTATTTGAACGTGATACTGAATTGAAAGTGATAAAAGACATTTTTTGCCACTACTGAGTCAAAAACTTGCTTCCTATTCCGTATTAGAACAAAGCCTAAGAAAGAAAAGAAAAAACTATTAATGCTCAAAAGATTTTTTTCCCAAATAATCAACATTTTAAAAGTCATCTTCCAAATAAAAATCTATACATCAGAAATTTATATTTTATAAAGTATTATTTTTTGCATTCATTTTTTTTTTTAAACATCACTTTGAAACACGTTTACATTATCTTTTCCAGTCATTTGTAATAAATACAAATACAAAAGTAACGACCAGTAAGAGGTTTTGCTCTTAGCTAGACTGGTTTTTGTCAAATTTATTAATCTCCATTTAAGATCAAGAAACCTCTTAAAACTATTCACTTCGTTGGAAATATTAGGTGCTTTTGGGAATCTGTTCCTGTCGAAGTTCTATTAATTTCAAGTTTATCTTGCGGCTTTAAAAGCTCAAAACAATCACCAATGGTTTGACCATCTAGATAAAATTTTCGTCCATCATCATTTTCTAATTAAAGAACTATACCTCTTATTCCCTTTTGCTCAAGAGTGTACACATCATTTATAAGCTAAGAATCATAATCTAAATCTGAAAGAGTGCTCCATTTTGAACACTTCCCAATAAGTTAGTTTTTTTAAAATAAGGGGACCAAAACTCAACAGCACATTTCAAATGAAGTTTTACCTAACTTCTTCATAAAGGTAAAAAGATGTCCTTAAGCGGTATACGAAATAGACCTATTGATAAAACCCAAAATTTTCCTTCCATTTGTCCGCAGACATGTGTATTATTTCATGCATCTCTGACTAACCAGCAGAGCCTTTCCATTCAGCATTGAAGTTGTTACATGTACATTGTACAATGTACATGTAACAACTTAAAGGCAGACTGGTACAGTAGTACCTCCTTTAAGGGACACTTCAACTTAAGGGACATTTTTCTGGTCCCAGTCCCTTTGCATAGGGACCTCCATGTATTTGCCTCAGATTGAGGGACACTCCATTAAAGGAACAGCCTCACAGGGAAACTACAAAAATTCATGTATAAATGAGTTTGAGGTATTGTACTTACTGGAATTCAAGGCACAACTTCCAGCTAAAAATAACAGTTTTTATTTTTTTGCTTTAACATGTACAATTTAGCAAGTATTTATTGTAAAATTCTTGCTGAAATATACATTCATTTTTTTTCCATCTCAGCAGATTAGACACATATGGATAATTTACGACCCATAACAAACTATATGTAAAAAACTTGAAATGTGAACTCTGATGATTGAAGCTTACTTACATTGTGTTCCATTGTTAATTTAATGGCATCAAAAAACATTCACACAGCAAATTACTACAAAATAATTTTTTTATGTTACAAAATTTTACATTGCAAAATTTTTAATTAAATTTTAATTATTAAAATTATAAATTTTGAATTGCAGTGGGGAAAATAGGCTTCCAACTACACATGTGAACTGGTTGCTATTAAAAGTGCGCTGGAGATTTTCCTCTCCAAAAGCATCCACAGTGACAGTGACATAATTATCCTCTCTGATTCAAGATCGGCGCTGCAAGCCATTCAGAAGGGCAAGAGCCACTTAAGTCAAGAAATCAACTAATCCATCAACAAAGTCACTGCAACTAAGAAATCTTGCACGCTACCATGGATACCAGCCCATGTAAATATCCTTAGTAATGAGAAAGCCGATGAACTTGCCAAGGAGTCTAGATCTTAACCCCAATCATCGAACCTCACTTTATTGATGCCAATGCTGTGGCCATTCGCAGACTTATCAGCAATAATTTGAAATCTTCTATTCTAGCCCTAAACTGTAATCGCACAATAGCATCGATAATAACCAGGCTTCGAACAAAACATGTAAAGGGCATGAAAATATCAAGTGACGGAGTAAGAAGGTCACTTGATATTCATTGCCCACACTGCCCTGACTATCAACTGTTTCCTCCGCATATATTCGGTTGCCCAGCAAATCAGGCCAGGCTTCTTAAGATCGGCCTGGATGAGCCAAATGACTTGATTTTTTCGGAAAAGGCTGTGGAGGTCGCCGAGGCTGTCTTCGACAGCTTTGGAGTAATCTAGTACTTTTCTTTGCACATCATGGACAAGACAACAACAACATACATTTTGAAGCTTAAATTACTCTAAATTTTATTCAGTGTTTTTCTCGTATAAAACATTTTCAATTTTTAATCTTAAATATTAGTAGTTTCAGCTTATTATTAAACTGTACACTCAATACACACACACATATATATATATATATATATATATATATATATATATATATATATATATATATATATATATATATATATATATATATTTATATATATTCGGTAAATAGTTCATTTTCTATTCCAATTTAGGCCCAGTTTTTACATAAATTCCCGAATATGGGGTTAAGAAACTACTTGCACATACTAATATTATATAAAGTAAAATTTTTTGTGTTCTACGCAATTTATTTCAATGTTCTAACTTAATTACAGCAGGAGTAATTTGCATTTATAAAAAGAGAAGGAAATGTTCCAGTTTTCTTTTTGACACCATTGGATAGAGCGACATTTTTTACTCCTGATTTTTCTAGACCTATGGTTGAAAAACTAAACTTCTATCTCCAGAGGAAAAAAAGTTACAAGCCGTATTAAATCAAGTTCCAAAAGTCATATCTCCTTTCAAGTTGTTAAACATTTTATTTTCGCGTTTCCCACAGCTACGCTTTTTGAACATGTTGTTTCTTTCCATCTTTTTCATTTTAATTTCTTAAAAGTATTTTAAACTCCGTCGTCATTGTTTGGAAGGGAAATTTTGCATGATTTTTTCCCCCTTTTTTTTAAGCCTGATTGTTGAATGTACATCACTGAACACAATTTTTATTTTCAAAGTAGACCGGGCAACGCACCGAGTACCAAATTATGAGATGCTGCAGGAAAAAGTTGTAATACATACTGTTAAGCAAAGTCACATAATTTTTGCTAGTATTCTGGAAATAAAACACATTTAGGTTTACAAGCAATATATGGACAGCCTGGTTACTGCAGATTTGCTGCTTTTATGGACTCCTCTGCATGGAATAGAGATTAACTGAGCTGGAGGAACAAATCATTTCATTAAAGCACACAGTGCCAATAAACTGGAGGCTAAAGTAAATTTAGCTCACCAGTGAGAGGTCACAGTCATGGTACGGTTCAACTCTTAAATTGAAGGCAAAGCTGGGGTATCAAGCAATAAGTCCCCGCCCTTCCAGTTCTCGTAACGTGACAACCAAGCTGTCGGTAGGGAAGGGTGGAGCACCTTCATACATGGCCTACCTTGGGACACCATAAATTTCAGCTTTAACTTCGTAAACAGAAATCAATTTTCTTAAGGCATCTTAGATGACAGCAGGATCTACTCTCCAGTGAGCTTTGGAATTTCTCACATTAATAGATAAACACTAATCTGTTTTTCTCTGTTTTTAGAGGTTTAGAGTTATATTAAAGGGTGGTTTCATTATTGAAATTTTCAAGTAGGAAATGCAACAATTTTAAACAGAGCATGTGGGAATTAAAACTGATCCTTTCATAACTTAAAGGTTAAAAATGTATTATACTGCTAAGCCTAACTTTCAAAAAGTTGATATACAATAACAACCTAAGTGGGGCAGGTTGGGACATTGTAATGACTTTTTAATATCTTTAATGAAAATTTAATTTGATGAAATAATGGAGTAAAGTAAAATTTAATTGAAGCAAAAATGTCTAAATTACATGTTCAGCTAAGCTTGTTGAAAATTGATTTGAAAATTAAATTTCTAAAATCATTCTTGCCAGGGAAAAGCTTTATTGTGACAAGGCTGAACTCGATCCGTTCACTTAAACTGTTGTACCCTACTGGAAAGACTCGTTTCAGGGAATGAAGAAACGAAAAAGCGGTCAACTGTGAACGCTATCTACTGGAGTTCAGGGTTAATCCACTTGAGTTATAGTTAAAATTTCAACTATCAAAATATCACCAGCAATTGCTTCTTTAAAATGTAGAGGAGGAGAAGCAATTTTCACCTTTCATATCTTGACGGGCGACTTTCTAGTTATCTAATAAGTGTCCTAAGGGGCCCCAATTTTCCCTATATTGCATGTAGTTCTGCCTTAGGTCAGGCCGGGATCTGCAAAAACAGACCCCGCAGTGCAGAAGGGGAGGGGGGGGGCACGTCTTTAAGGGGCCCAACGGTTCAAGAAATTGAAAATATTAGCACTAAGACTTATTAACATCGTAAATATACACTGTTAGTCCTACAGATTTTGTTTGAGGGGAGGCCCAAAATTTATAGATCCGGCTCTGGTCCTGGTTTAAGGGAGGTAACTTACTGTTTAACATTTAGCTTTACTTACTTTGTATTAAATATGTAAATTCTGATTCATAAAATTGGGAAGTGTCAATATGCTCGTTAAACTACTAAAGTTATTAAACACTACATTGATCTGAAACTGAAATTTATTTTTACGCTTTTACAGGATTTCTGTTGTTTGAACTAAAAGTTTTGCTATGTTTTTCACATGAATACCTTTTTTTTCCTGTAGCATCTGAACAAGATTTGTTAAAATATTTACATGAATAAATCTACACACAAAAACCTTCCCAATTTTTTTCAAAAGTAATCTAGTTAAAAATAAATAAATGGGTTTCCAATAAGCCAGACAATTTTTTTTCCTTGAATGGTTATTTCTAAAGTTTTTGAAGTTTCTCTGCAACTATACACGTATTAACATTACCCATAGAATATCTGCTAAACAAATGTCTGAACATAACGATACATATTTTTTCCAATTTAGCAAATGGAACATGGAAATATTTTTTAAACAGATCACAAGAGAGCGTAAGCTTTAACATAATAACTCTTCCAGAAATAAAAGCTGCCTATCACAAGTTTATGTATGGTAATGAACTCTTAAATGTTGATTCAAATAGCTTTCTTCTGTAAACTTTCTGTCGCAATAATTGCAAGAAAAGAGTCCTTCTCCAGTGTGAATCTTTGCATGACTTTCAAACGCTTTTCTACTTGCAAATGTTTTCTCACAATACTCACACGGTAGACGCTCCTTGGTATGAGTCCTAACATGATCACTCAAGTCCTCTTGGTGATAGAATAGCTTTCCACAATGCTCACACGTGAAACAGTTTTCTACTTCATGGAGTGGTAAATGCCAGGTTAAGTCCCCTTTCCGCAGGAATTGTTTTCCACAAATTTTACAAGAATATTGCTTTTCTCCGGTGTGAAGTTCCATATGAGGCAAATAGCTTTTTTCTGTAAACTTCCTAACAGAATAATTGCAAGAAAAGAGTCCTTCTCCAGTGTGAATCTTTGCATGACTTTCAAAGGCCTTCCTACTTGCAAATGTTTTCTCACAATACTCACACGGTAGATCCTCTTTGGTATGAGTCCCAACATGATCACTCAAGTCCTCTTGGCGATAGAATAACTTTCCACAATGCTCACAGGTGAAACAGTTTTCTACTTCAT
Source organism: Uloborus diversus (assembly GCF_026930045.1). Classification (NCBI taxonomy): domain Eukaryota; kingdom Metazoa; phylum Arthropoda; class Arachnida; order Araneae; family Uloboridae; genus Uloborus; species Uloborus diversus. The sequence goes on from NW_026557765.1 coordinate 8,626,854, forward strand.
GGAGCGGTAAATGCGAGATTACGTCCCCTCTCCGCAGGAATTGTTTCCCACAGATCTTACAAGAATATCGCTTTTGTCCGGTGTGAAGTTCCATATGTGAAGATAAAGAGCAGTTTTTAGAAAAAGACTTCCCGCAGTAATCGCATGCAAATGGCTTCTCCCCAGTGTGCTTTCTCAAATGAATCTTATAGCGTGACATATGAACAAACGATGCTTCGCAAAAGTCGCAACGGTAGGGCCTGTCTTCCGCAGATTTGTTTTTAATCTCTCCATTATGCACAGCTTTATGCCTCCTCAAGCCATCACCACAAGAGAATGCTGCTTCACAACAGTCGCAAGCGTAAGGCTTTTCTCCCACTGTGTGTAGTAGCAAATGTCTCTTTAGAGACTGCACTCGAGAAAAAGTCTTTTCACAAAATTCGCAATGAAAAGATTTCTCTCCTGTGTGCATTTTTATGTGACTTCTTAAACTTTTCTCCCATCTAAATTTTTTCTTGCAAAACTTGCAGTAGTATTCTGCCTCTTTATGAATGAGCAAGTGACCAGTCAGCTTACTTTTCTTTTTATATTTCTTCCCACTGTGCTTGCACTCAAGTGGTCTCTCACCAGGTTCTGTTAAACTTCCCATATCCACAAAATCGACTCCACAAGGTTTGCAAAAAAAGGGCTTTTCCCCAGTATGCTCCATCAAATGTCTTTTTAAGTTGTGTGTGGAAGCGAGTGCCGAATGACAGATATCGCAAGGATACATCCTTATCTCTGAATGTTCTTTCAGATGCTTATCTAGATGAAGTTGGCGACTAAATACTCGTTTGCAAAGCTCGCAAGAATATAGAGAGTCCACTTCATGACTCCCAAGATGCATTTCTAACTCATCTTTCTCAGAGAATGTCTTTTCACAATAGCTGCAAGAATGGGACATTACTGGTTTGGTTGTGGTATGAGCAAGGTGTGCGTTCAATGACCCACTGCTGACATTATTCAGTAGAATCTGTTAAGGAGATAGAGATTTTGACTTTCAGGTGGAAATAAAAACAAGTTGTTGTATAATCAAATATTAAACTAAAAAATGCAGAACGATAAACTGGAAAGCGACCTGCTTCTGTTTTATCAGATGTGGTGTGATAAAGGTATGAATAAACAAGAGTCTTTCCAAAACTTAATTCTTATGAAATTGGTTTGCATAGTGCCATTTGACTTAGGGGACTAGTTTTTCACAAAACAAGGGGAGGAGCATTAGAACTTTTTGTAAGTTTTGAACTTGATCAAAAAAGAAAAAAAAAATTGCTATTGTTTCAAAAAAAAAACAACTTGGAAATGTTTCTGTCAAATTCGAAGACTTTTTTGCAATAAACAATGAAGTAGGAACTTTTCTTTCAGAGCAAAATAACCTTTTGAGGAAAAAAACAAAAGCAAAAATGATTTTACATCAACTTTAATTGCACAGTACTTTTCTCCACTATTCCCCTACCCAGTGGGTCCCAACCCTCCTAAGACCAAGGGCAAACCCCTCTAAATATCTCGAAGACCAACACCCCAATGAGAAAAACACCCGTCAAAACACCACCTCCCTAAAAATTTCAATGGCACAGACTGCGACACAACCCCCCCCCCCCCAGGTGGGCACCCCTGCCCTTACCTATTTACATGACGCCTCAGGATCATATGACACAGGATAGGCCATCGATTGTTGGAGTAAATGAGTCAGTTAAGGTCCCAAACTGCTGCTCCAAGATCGCAACCCCTGTTCCAGCATCCCAAAAGATATTGATTTTGAATGAGAATTTGAATGACTGTGTGACTACAACAGATAAAACATGCACCAGCCACCAAATGAGTACAAGGAGAATCTTTGGCTCGTATCAGACCGACAACCAACAACTTTACAATTGTTAAAAACCAAACCTGGCAATCTCACAATGTTGTGATTAGGATTAGAGGTGCGACATTGATGGCAAAACTTCGATGTAAGAAATTAAAACATTGATGGTATTGATACATCGACAAAAAACATTGATGTTTCCAAACAATGATGTTTTAAAACATCAATCTTTTTATCAATGCATAATATACATTTCTGAATATACTACACTAAGTTAAGCAATACAAAAGAATACATACCCAACGAATGTATTGAAAATACTGAATATCAAATCATGAATATAATTTAATAAGAATAATTTTGCAATATCTTGGTATTATAGTAGGACAAAAATTGATAATATAAGAAAACCATCGATTAATACAAACTAGTTATAGTAATAAAGAAATAGTTTCAAACTGAATGAAACTAAAAGTAAATTTACATCAAAAAAGAATCTAAGAAAAAATGTATCATAGCACTTACCGTCAGTTGAATGATGAGAAAAAGTTGTGCTAATTATTTTAAAAATACAAAATTAATAGTAACAATTATTTTTAAGAGCAAGAAATATGTATTATACTATTAGTTAATAATTAAACACAAATTGTAAGTAATAGAGGTACGACTTGTTTGGGGAAGTTGATAAGTAACATCGAATATTGGTGTTGACAGTTTGCAGAAAAAGAAGTTTGTTTACTTTGTTCCCCAGAAGAACATTTCTCTTTTCGCAGACTATTCCACCAGTCAGAGAAACAACTCTTTCCGAAGGAACAGAAGTAGCCATCACTATCAAATACTTGAAAGCAACTTTTACCAGCACTGAATTTCTAAAGTTATTATTTTCACCGTAGTAACATATAGGATTTTCCTTTAGATTAAGAACTGGAGCCTAGAAATAGACTGCAACTTCTGGCCCCAGACTACCTGTTTTGAGTTCTTCTAATGACTGTGACCTCTTCCTCACTCTCTAGTTAATCTTAACCTTCCCAAAAATCATCCTCTACACATAAAAATTAATCTTATAAATGGGTGAAAAAAATTTTTTTTTTGGCAACTCCATAGTAAACTTAATTACCTAGAGAGAAAATTGGAGCAAATTTTATGATAATTTTCAATTAAAAGGCAAAAACATCAACATTGAAACCAAAACATCGATGGTCCAAAAACATTGAAAGTAAAACATCGATGTTTCCAAAACATCGACACTGATGTCGCACCCTTAATTAGGATCTGCGTAGCCTTCACGCCAGCAGGCCTGGATCTACAAATTTTGGGCTGTGTACAAAAAATCAGCAGGTCCTTAACCTCCCTCAGAATTGCTTTATCCCCCCCCCCTCAACTTCTCCCCTAAAAAAGGGGAAAAAAAACACATTTTTTTTTTCGTATGCTTTTATACCAGCTACGAGATAACTCGTGCATTGTGTTCATTCTTAGGATGCCAACTATGAGTTGTCTCATACTTGTTTACTTGCAATTTTTCTGCAGCTACGATAAAACTCAGAATGTATTAGTGCTAATATTGAAAGAGGGCTTCTGGGTAAATAATTTTAAAAAAAAAACGTTAAAACAATTTCCTACTTGCAAAATATAAAATCAAGAAAGAAATAAATATACTTCAGAATACAAATAAAAAATAAATAAATAATAAAAAGTCCTTTTAATTAAATAATTTTTATCAATAATTAAATCGTCTCTACATTTATTTCTTCTTGTTAGAAAATAAGACATTCCCCATTTTCTGACAACTTTCTTCCCGTTGCCAAAAATAGAAATAATATATGAAAACTTCAGAAAAAAAATCACCTTGACAATCACTATTTCACAGTAAAAACAAGGGATGCGGATTGCGGATTCAAATTCGAATTGATTTTGGGGTAAAGGGGTTGCCTTTGAATATCCAATAAGATTACAAAGAGTGGTGGAAATGTGTGTGACTAAAAACGACAGTGAAATTTGAGTGGAAGAAAAGAAAAGAACTGCATTCTTGAGAGCAAGTAGAGAATCCTTGACATTTTTGTCCCCAGCGGAACTTCCAAAACATGGGAATTTCAAGACTAATTAATATACTCATTTAATCAGTAGAATTTTGATATAAAATTTTAAAAAAAGCCCCTTTTTAAAAAAGATTCGAACAGATGAAGAGAGTGACTATTTCTTAATAGTAAATAAAAGTAAGGTTTCCAAGAAATTCTGGAGAGAAGTCTGTGGCGGACGTGCGCCCAGGATGTCCCATAGAACCTACAGCCTTGAAACTTTGTACAAAATTACTCAAGCCCCGGGGGAGTGCACCTGGGGTTTTATTTTTTTTAATTTGAATTAGTTTTTTTGCACTTAATTTTTTAAGCTCAAATTTCATGTAAATTGCCTATTATTGAGTTGAAACATTACTTGCACAGATTAATATTATATATATCAAAGGAAAGGGTAGAATTTTCAGCATTCTACGCAATTTGTTTCAATGCTCTAACTTAAATACAGTAGAAGTTATTTGCGTTTTTAGCTCGAACTGTTTTAGGCTTGGCTAAAATTTAGCCACTACTTTCTTCATTAAATTTATCAGTAAAAAATGAAGGAATTGTCAAAGTTTTTTTTTTTTTTTTTTGACATCACTGGAAATATAGCGGCTTTTTTAACTTCAGATCTAAATCGAGGGTTTTGATTTTAAAGGAAAATCTTAGGCTCAACTCAATTCAAGCCCCGAGATAAAGAGCAAAATATATCACTTCAGACCATGAATATCAAAGCAACTTTTCAAATGTACAAAACTGCAGTTATGCAATGCTCAGGAGCTCCTTAGCCCTTACGGCTCTGCAAGTTGGTACAGGTTATTTTGAAACCCGATGAAGGGGTGCTTTTAGTTCCAAAGGGAGATAGCTTATAATGCGTTTTTAATGTTTCTTTCTAATTGACAATTTAAATCTTTGCGAATCAAATAAGATAGTGAAGCAATCTTCGGGGGCTGGTGAGCATTAGCGAGCAGGAGGCAGAGCCCCCTAGTAATTAAAAAAATAACAAGAAAAAAATAAATAAGGTATCTTTTTTACTCAAATGGAAATAAGTTTTAAAAAGTTACTCTCAATAAAAACAATTTTCTGGGTCAAGCAATTCTTTTGTTATTGTTTGTAGTTAGGTTTTAGGAGAACCCATAGTAACAGGTAAAAGTTATATAATAAAAATTGACAAAAACTAAACTGAATTCTTTATCTGGTTGTCTCAAGGCTCTAGTCTTTGATCCCCACAAAAGTCACCTGGTGCCACCAAGCTGCATTCTAATTATTCTGAAATGGAGCAGGAGGACCTCTGCCAGTTGTGAAAATAGGTTGATACTTTTGCAGAAAGTTACCGCCCTAAGCCAGGTCTACGGCAGAATGACACAAAATACATGTCAGCTCAGTTATTTCATCTGAGGATTGTAGTTTTGTGCTTTTTAGCACTCATCAGCCCGGAATAAGAAGTAACACAAATAGCTTTACAGATAAAATTTTATTAAGATACTTAGATAAAGAAAGTTATTTTTGACTGCTTATATTTTTTATAGCGTCTTAAAAAGTCATTAAGTTGGTACGTCGTAGGCCTAATTTCTTTCCTTTTGATTTCAGATTGCATTGCTTTTAAACTCTTTTTTGTCCTAAAGGTAGATTGTTCGAGTCATCCAGAAAATAAAGGTAACTAACTTCAGTTTTTCAAAAATTTTAAGTATCTAAAAGGTTTATCAGCTATGAAATTTTAGGTCAGCAGCCATGGGATAAAGTAGCCAATCTTATAACACTGTATAATCTTGTAACACTGTCTGCAGTGCATTAAAATGCATTACCTATATTGAAGTTATGCCCTTCTGATTAAGAAAACAATGTGTTGAAGAAAAATATTTTTTTTTTTAAATTTTGGCTGTATATATGCATAAAATGGAAACAAAAGTCTAGTGAAAACTTCCACAAAACTTTGCATTGAAAACAGTGAGTTATTTTGGGACCCCCAGAGCAGAATACTTTACGATGTTCTGCAACGTAAATTCATTTGACCAAAAATATTCTGCAAGTACTTCAAGCATTGTATACACAAGCAACCAACGTGACCTTTTCCACAAACCGGGAGCCCTAAATCAAAATCGTTTCACACAGGAGGTTTTTTTTTTTTTCAGCTTTTAAAACTTTACTGTTGCTATGCATTTCTGTGCAACCTAAACCGATTGAGATTCTCCAAAAATATTTTATGTGCTTTCTAAAATGCAAAGAAGGAGCAAAGATACAAAATTTTTCAAAAATCCGAACCAAGGTGTCAAACTCCTTTTTTTTAGTTAATTTTACATGGAATGAAAGAGCAATTAAAATAAGGTTAATAAATAAATTAGTTAATAAAATGAGTCGAGTTAGGGTAGCATATAATAAAACACTTCAAAACTTTCTAAATAATTGAAATATTTTCAGGACGCAAAAAGATAGCAATCTAAACCAAGACATGCGATTTTCGGCGATAAGACGTGTTTCAATGTTGGCATGTTTCTAAAACATACGTTTATGGAGAAAATTTTCAGTATGAAGATCGACTGGGGAAAACAGGAAAAGGGGAACCGAAAACGCTAAAAAAATCAGAATCTTTTCAGATTTAGAATATAAAATTTCTGCAGAAAATCTGCAGTTTTTACAGACTTTCTACACAAATTTCACAGAAATCTGTAGAATTTCTGCTGAAAATTTGTCTGAGTTTTCCTCTCGCATTTGAACAAAATTGTTCTGCAGCTCAGGCATCTGTTCTGCGACGTACGTTGCAAATCTAGTAGTATTCTGCTTTGGGGTTTGGGACCAAATGAAAACTTCGAGATAAAGAAAGATTTGAGCTATAGGGCCATTTCATAGTATTTTGTCCAAATGTAGAGTCCGCAACATGACACTTTTTTGCCATTAACTATTTAATTGAGCACATTATTTTATTTTGAGTTTGTGTGTTAGTAATATTTACTCAAAATAAAATTTTGTGCTAATCAAACAGAATATTAAATAGCAATGGCATAAAAGTGTCATGTAGTGGATTCTACATTAGGGCAAAATACTGTGAAACAGGCCTTTAGGGCTTCGAGTTATCAAGAGATGACTATATATACAAATTGGTCACAAAACCTTAACTTTGTAGAAAACTATTCTAGAAAATCACAATGCAAAGCTGAAACAAGAAAGATAAGAGAGAAAAAAAGAAGAAAAGTAACCCAAATTATCCCAACAGACTCTATTTTTTTACAAACAAATACTTTAAACGATAACATCAAAACCCGGCAATGGCTACGAAACCAAAGAGAAAATGAACTAAGTCGGTTGACGAAAAAAAGAGAAAACTTTCATTTCAACCCATTTTAATAACGAAATTTTGTTAAATTCCGCTATAAACGTACATTGAACGATTGAACTGAACACTCGAAGATTTTAATTCATAAAATAAAGACGTAATTTTCAATGAAAAATCATAAAACAGCATATTTACCTCTGCTGAGCTAAATTATTCGGTTTCTTAATTAGCTCAAAAGATAGAAAAAGATAAACATTTTAACAATCATTATTTCTATCGTTTTCGTCACTTGGGTTGCTGTGACAACGCCGTATTTCGTTCGTTTTATTCACTTCTTTTTCTTTTGAAACAAATTAAAAAGTTGGAGTAAAAAGTTAAGGGAGAAGTTTTGTTTTGCTGTACACATCAAAGATCAAACCAGCCACTGGAGGCAGCATTAGCGTGGAGTTGGCCATGATAATAATATTGGGAACTGAAAGTATCCAACACGCCATCTGGCGAGATAATCTAAATTAGAGTCCCTATATGAAAACGTAGTTTTCAGAGTTGCGACAACGCGGTATCATTTTCCTATTGGTCGAAGACCGCCTGAGGCAGTGTTTCTTCTTCTCCCGTAGGATTAACATGGAGCGTGCTGTGGAAGAACCCAGAATCTGGAAAATTAAAGGTGAGTCCAAGATTTTAATGCTCATATTACTGTTCTATAATGTTCAAATTATACGTATGTAGCTTTACTTGAGTGAGTCCATTCCTATTTCTTTACCTAATGCGTAATTATATCAAGAACATGTGTTCCGGTGTGCTAAAATTCCCTTCTGACACTTTATTTGGGTCTTTTATAGTTAGTTTTCCTGTTAAATCGATTATTCCAATCACAACGTTATTGAAAAACAACACTTTAAGACAAGACAAAAGTTTAAATTGTGGAAATTAAATTTTTTTAACGATAGATCTCTGTATTCGGTTTGGCGCGATCAATTTCGTGCTTGGCGACGAGTGGAAGTAAACAAAACACACGCTTGTGATGTACGTGAGGATGTCTTAACATGTGATTTGTATTATAAATGCTGTATGTTGCAGAATTTTTTTTTAAAAATAAATGTGACTTGATATTAAAACCAATTTTAACTTATGTTTTAATGTTAGGGCTTTTATTTTTGCCGATCATTGACAAAAATTGACTTATGTATCGTTTTTAATATTCCTTCAAGCTATAAAACTCCCAAGTTGAATCTTCTCTTTATGCAACGTAAGTATTTACAGTGTCAAATTTTTGTTTTTTGAAAGGAGATGCAGAGGAAATAAAATGCTTATAAATTATAGAACTTTCAATGCTTGCTGGCAGTATCTTGTAAAAACATTTAGATTTAAGGAGAAACGATTTGTTATCATTTTCTGCCAAATATTTATTAGTTAAAAATTGTAAAAAAAAATGTCAATTAATGTCACCACATGAATTTGCAAAAGCGTTTGAGGTGGATATGAA